>NW_027439558.1:0-35000 GCF_964188355.1 Buteo buteo
CTTTCTATGTCTCTGTTTTAGTTCACTGTCCCTACTTTTTTCCTTTATTTCCTTAATGCTGTGCTTTTAAAATAGTCTTTCTATGTCTTCTTTTATCCAGTAACTGTTTCTATTTTTTAATTCTTTCCTGTCATGAACTGCATTGCTTTTAAAATTTTCTATGTCTACTTTTATGTAGTTCCCTGTCCCTATTTTTCAATTTTTTATCTCATAATCCTTTTACTTTTCAAATCTTTTTTTCTAGGTGTACTTTTATCTTGTTTTCTGTCCCTATTTTTAATTTTTTCCTGTTTACTGTATCTTGTTGCTTTTAAAATTTCTGTTTTATGTCTACTTTTATCAAGATGTCACTCCCTTTTTTTAAATTTTCCTATCTGTCCTGTACCCCATCTCTTTTAAATTTTCTTTCCTCATCTATTTTTAGCCAGTTTGCTGTCTTTATTTTTTAATCCATTCTAGTATGTCCCGTACCCAGTTGCTTTTAAAATTTTCTTTCTATGTCTTTGTCTGTCACGTCTCAGTTTCTCAGGATGACAACTCAGGTTTGCCGATTCCCAGGTCAGGATTAAAGTGAAATGACACCAGGGATCCTTTAACTCACAAAATTCAACTTTATTCACTCACGACAAAAATTGGCATGAAACTACATCAGTAAACTGTGTAACCTGTGCTAACCCTGCATCACCAAACATATACTACAGGCCTTGCTTATTTTTGGATCAGCTCAGGGAAGACAGTAAGGAGACCCCTTCTGTCGAGTCACGAGGTTCAGAGCAGACCCCTTTGCTTTATAGACTCCTTCTCACAGAGGAGCCTAGGGGCAGCTGGATCCACTCCTAGTCCCAGACTTGGTCAATGGTTTATGTCTACAGGGATAAGATGTAGGGATTACAGAAAAGGAAAAAGAAAGAGAGAAACAAGGCAGAGAGAAGAGAAAGATTTCACCAGTCCTGGGTCCAGCATTGGTTCAGTCAGCTGAGGGGTCCAGTCCCAGTGGGCTTGCACACCTGGGGCTTCAGGTTGTGTCCTCATTCGGGCAGGCACTCGAACTTATTAGGCTAATTAGGTGTCATGAGCAGTTTGTGAGCCTTTGGGACTTGGAAGTTGTTTGGGGGGTAACTTCCCCTTCCCTGCAAACATGATCTTTTGTCACTGTATGGTGAATTGCCCTGCTCAGCATATCAGAACAACCTGATGAATTGCCCTGCTCAGCATATCAGAACAGCCTGGTGAATTGCCCTGCTGGCATATCAGAACAGCTTTATCAGAACAGGGAGCTGTGCACCCCCTGGCATGCCCTCCCCCTCCTGTTGCTGATGGGTGCTGATCTGCTTCTTTTCACCTGTGGTGCCTTGCTATGCAGAGTTTGTTGTTAAGCAGAACTTGCCCCACCACAATGTTTGAGACATTAACTCTTTCAGCTTCTCACACCGCCTGTTTAGGGGTTTTTGCTATTTTAAAATGTTTTCCTCTCTTAACGCCTTCACTTTTGAATTTTGTTTCTTTGTTCACTTTTATGTATTTTTCTGTCTCTATTGTTTCCTTTTTTCCTATCTGTTCTCTACGTTATGACTCTTAAAATTTTCTATGTCTACTTTTATCAAGATGTCTAACCCTATTTTTTTTATTTCCTGTGTCCTGTTGCTTTTATTTTATCTACTTTTATCCACTTCACTGTCTTTATATTTTATTCTAGTCTGTGCTGTGTAATTTAAAAATGCTGTCACTTTAAAAATTTTGTTTATTTAGCTTGATGTTCCTGTTTTTTATTTTTTCCTTTATTTTCTTAATCTTGTTGCTTTTTAATTTTCTTTTCTTTCCTACATCTGCTTTTACCTACCTTCTGTCCCTACTTCTTAATTCTTGTCTGTTGATGTCCTGATTTTGGCTGGGATAGAGTTAATTTTCTTTCTAGTAGCTGGTATAGTGTTATGTTTTGGATTTAGTATGAGAAAAATGTTGATAACACACTGGTGTTTTCAGTTGTTGCTAAGTAGTATTTAAAACAAGTCAAGCATTTTTCAGCTTCTCATGCCCAGCCAGCAAGAAGGCTGGAGAGGCACAAGAAGTTGGGAGGGGACATGTTACAAATATTCTGATAAGTTAAAATTTTATATATAAGCTGGGTTTGATCAAAAGGTAAAGACTGTAGAATATAGGGGTTTGAAGCTCGCAATGTAGTCATCGAAACTTAGGAACATACAAAATGTGCTGTATACAGTCATAAGAAAATAAGTATTGTCTAAAATTAGTTAACCATAGAAACTTCGACTGATTTGTTAGTTTGTAGTGTTTTGTCCTAAGAAACTAAGAGAGATCGTTATGGACCTTAGTTCTGTTGCTTAGAAACCCCACTTTGATCAAGATTCCAGTTAGTGGAATTAAGTAAGATTAACCAATGAATGTTTTAGTATAAGAATATTGATAAGGTGGTGTGACTGAGGGCCAATCACTAGAAATGTTAAATTCAAGAATTAACATTGAATGTACTTTTATGTAAATCTAATACATGATGGCGAAAATCATACTGCACAGAATCACATAAGAGAGGTCAACTATCGGACAAAGTGAGGAAGACTATGGAAGACCACCAGAGACATCACCACGCCTGCGTAAAAAGGACATTTACATATGCTAATGATTTATCGGACAGTTGATGATTATGTATGACATTTCCCAGAAATTTAGTGAATATGTATAACAGGTGTGTATTTAACCTGCATGATTAAACCAGACAGGTGCACACACTAGGTGGAGTGATCCCCTGTGTGCCCAGCGCTGCAATAAAGAAGTGCCTGCTTCTTAACTTCTCATTGCTGTTAAGGAGTTTTATTCCGGATTTCGGCAACAGACACAGCCACGACAGCTGACCTAAACTGGCCAAAGGGATATTCCACACCTTATGATGTCATGCACAGTATATAAACTGGGGGGAGTTGGCTGGGGATGGTGA
Source organism: Buteo buteo (assembly GCF_964188355.1). Lineage (NCBI taxonomy): Eukaryota > Metazoa > Chordata > Aves > Accipitriformes > Accipitridae > Buteo > Buteo buteo. Next base: position 2,954 of record NW_027439558.1, read on the forward strand.
GCCAGGTGCAGGGATCACTGCTTGGGAACTAACTGGGCATCGGTAGGCGAGTGGTGAGCAATTGCATTGCACATCACTTGTTTTGTGTATTATCTCCAAGTATTATGTTTTGTGTATTATTATCTCCAATTATTTTATTATCTTCCTTTCTGTCCTATTAAACTGTCTTTATATCAACCCACAAGTTTTACTTCCCCCCCCCCCTCGATTCTCTCCCCTAACCCACTGGGTGGTGGTGGGAGTGAGCGAGCGGCTGCTTAGTTGCTGGCTGGGGTTAAACCACAACACTTGGGTAGGTTGTCAATTTTAGAATTTTCTTTATGTCTCCATTTATTTAGTTTGTTGTCCCTATTTTAAAAATTTTTTTTCCTCCTTTAATGCCTTCCTTCTTGAATTTCTTTTCTATGTCTACTTTTATCTAGTTTTCTGTCCCTATTTTTAAATTTTTCTCCTGTGCCTTGTACCCTTTTGGTTTTTTTTAAATTTTCTTTCTATGTCTACTTTTATTTTTGGGGGGGCTCTTTTCTTGGTTCATCCTCAGGCTTTAGAGGGTCTCCTCGGCACGCTTTTATCTCTGGGGTGTAATTTGCACCCCTCTTGGTTTGTCAGAACATTGCCTCTTCCTCAGAGTGTTACTAATTGGTCACTGATTTGTTATTGATTAGAGTTAATCATATTAATAGTAATATAGAGTTATAGGAAATATTTTAGTAAAATCATATTTAATTTTAATAGTTTAGCAAAATCATATGTATGTTGTATTTTATATATCTAACCACCAACCAGGACCTGCTGCGAAATCCCCTGTATAGCCCTGTACCAAGGTCGGAGAAGTTGGCTAAAATCATCTAGTAGGAACATTTAGAACTTGGATAACAAGATAAAAGAAAATTAAAATCTGATTATAACAGAGTTTGGTTTGACTAAAAAGTAGAAAATTGTGAAGCACAAGTATGGGAGTGTTAAGTTTGAAATGTAGCCTTAGGAACTTAGGAGCTTAGAAAATGTATAATGTCTAACCATAAGAATTTAAGTATCGTTCAAAATCATTTAACCACAGAAGTTTTGACAAAGATTGGTAGTCTTGTAGTGTTTGTTTTAAAGGCTAAGGAAACCATTATGGACACCAGTTTGCTGCTTGGAAACACCTGAGAGGTCAAGAAGCGGACAAGTGAGGAAGACTATGAAAGACCACCAGAGGACTCTAGAAGACCACCAGAGACCTTTAGTGCGCCTGCGTGATGGACATTAACATATGCAAATGATTTCCTGGAAATATGATGAATATGTAAATGACGTCTTTGTAATCTTATGAATATGCATAAGTAAGTTCAATATAAGGTGTATTGTTTTGGTAACAGGTGTGCGTGGTTAGTGAGAGGACTCGCCCGCGCACCCGGCCATCAATAAAGAAGTGTCTGCTTATCTACACTAAATTGGTGTTGATAAGTTTTTTTATTCCAAGATTTCGGTAACAAGAGCAGTCTTTTTGTCCTCTCTTCCACCTCGCTTGCCTCCAGTGGGTCAGTCTCCCTCATGATACCTGTACCGTGTTCAAATCTCCTCCCGAGTATCTTTGTGCCCTCGAGCCTTCTTCTGTGTCTCTGTCTACCTCAGTACCCCACTATTTCTATAACAATGCTTCCTGCGAGCATCCTTCTGTTCCATCACTATCCTTGAGTTCTGTAGCAGGCTTTGTTTCTTTCTTATTCAGAGACAACTCTTCCTGAGGCTTTCATTGTGCCCCAGAGCACTCTTACCTTATTCACTGCTATCTTGGATGTCTCCATTCAGTCGCTCATCCCCTGAGGACATCTGTACATTGCTGGGACACCTTGAGTTTTGCATTGTGTACCAGAGCTGCCTTCTGTCTTTCACTCTCAGCACCCTTCTCCCATCATCATGCCTCCTGAGGCCATCCTTGTGCCCCACAGCCCTCTTTTGGCTCTGTTGTGCACTTTGCACCCTTCTCCCTCCCTGAGAACCTTTCCTGATGCCATCTTTCATCTCCAGAATGCTCATGTTGTCCTCTATGCTAGCTAGGATACCTCTGTTCAGTCCCTAGTCCCCTGAGGACATCTGTAGTCTATTCAAATCCCTTCTGGACTACTTCATCATGGCCTTGAGCCTTCTTTTGCCTGTCCCTCTCAGAAGCCCTTTGCTACTGTCACAATGTCTCCCGAGGTCTTAAATTTTCCCTGCAGCACACTTTTAGCTCTGTAAGGCCCCTTTGGACTCATTTTGTTGCAATTACACCTCTCTGATACTGAAAAGCCGGTTGAAGAAACTCTCCAAGACTTGTTTTGGAGTTTTAGAAAGCAGGCATTCTTTATCGAAGCGCTGGATGCACGTGGGATATTTCCACCTAGCGTGCATACCACAGCTTTAGCACAAACAGGTTATAGAGAATAACTAATGGTATATTAATCAGATTAGGATACGTATACATAAAAATGATTATAACTGATTATCGTAGTACTGCCTACATCCGATCATGTGCAATGGATCCCTTTGAGGCAAAGGGCTGCTTTTACCACCACGGACCCATTTGAAGTTCTTGTTGGCTGTCCTTGAAGTCTTTATTCTTGTCCTTGTTCTTTGATCTTGAAGCTTAAGGCAGGTTCAATCACACGTGGTCAGTTTCAGCATTGTTCTCATCTAGCTTACAGGAACATCTAGTCATAAGAGCAAAGAACAGCAAAACTTATGAATAATTACTAGTTAATCACTTGACTACACTTTTGTAATTATGTCCCCAGCTACCCTTTGTCTACTGTTTCAACCATAATGTTAATATATGATCATTTATCAAATCTCACTTATACAGTTATCTAGCAGCAAACCAGTTTTCATCAGTCTACCTTCTAAAGGATGTGTTGTATTGTGAGCTGACCTGTTTAGCTCAAGTCCTAATTAGGGCACCTGCTAGCCTCTCCCTTTGCTGGAATTCCTCTACTCATCTGGTGTTATTTTTTTAATATGCTGAAATACAATTTGTGATTTTAATTTTCCAGATGTGTTGTCCTAAGGGTGTGGTGATGCTCAGCAGATGCCCCATCCTGTGGGAAGCACCCCCTCCCATGGGGCAGGCAGTGTGGATTATCTGGTGTTGGGTCAAGAACCCAGAGTGGAATTGCTGTTGCAGATTATCCCAGATGAGTTTACCTACTGTGGATTACCTGGGTGGAGCCCCTGGTGAAGGTAAACCTCATGCATGCCCCCCCCCCCCAACTGTGCATGTTCTTGCGCACGTATCTTACCACCGCAAACTATCCATCTAACCCACCTTTCCTGTGAGTTTTTTCCCATGCCGATTGGTGGTGGTGTCACCCTCTTCCCCCCACCAGCCGTGTATCCCTGAAGTTCCATGTTTTCTTGGTGTCATTTGTGGCTGCTGCCCCTCCCTAAACCGCGGGGGTGTGGCTTCTGCTGACCCTTTCCTGCATGACTGCAGGGGGTGTTGTTGCCCCCTTGCCCTGGCCTGTCCTTGTGGGGCATGGCTGCTGCCTGGTCCCCCCCCGTGTATTTCCATGTTTTTTTTGGTGTTTTTTTGCGCTTTGGGACTCTTGTACCTCTGTTAAGGGAGTCAGCTGGAGACACGCCCAGGGGGACTCTGAATCATTGGCTATTCACAGTAAATAATTTATTTTGCAACCAGAGATATTTTGGAGATGGAATTCTTAAGGGATCTAATTCTGCTTTTTGATTCATTCCTATCCAGAAGGTAGTTCTGGTAGAAGTAAGGTGGTATGCACAGTCTTGCTAGAAATGAAGCAAAACCCCAGAGCATTTTGGCTTTTTTATAGGAAAATAAAGCACATCAATTTTGATAACAACACTGTCATTGCATTTAATGAGCTAGTTTCTTACCTAGTTTAGAAGGGCATCTATCATTTTCTATCTACACCCCAGAAAAATTAAGTTTAATTCCCTACCTGGTCACGTTGCTGATGTAATAGCTGTAGTACAGGAGCAAGTAGTGTCATTTCCTGGAGGGGTTACTTTCTCTGTCAAGGACCTTACTTGCTGTAAATTTAAGGCAGGTGAGAACAGTGCTGCTGCTCCTCCAGCTGACTCTTATAACTTCTGGTGGTTTGCCCTTCCCCTTTCCCAGGTGATTGCACTAAGGCTGGTGGGCGGAGGCTCAGAGTATTTGAGCCACAGCCTCTGCTGAGGGAGCTCGTTGTGCTCCTGGGTTTCTCTGGTGTTGGTGCTCAGCTCTTTCTTGAGTCCTTTGCAGCTTTTGAGCTGGCTCAGCCCTTTGGGAAGAGGTGTCTGCCTGAGGTAAGAGCTTCAGGACCAGTCAAGGTTCAGCAGCATGTGTGGTAGCAAGTAACACTTGTATGCAGCTTTTTTTTGTTTTTCCTTTCTTTTTTTCAGGTCAGTAATTTTGTTTTGAGTGTTCAGGGGTAGAAAGATGGTTTAATAGTATGCATTGTTTGTTGGCTTTAAATTCTTCATGCATTGTGTTTTCCTGGAATTCCCAACTTTACTGAAAAAGGAACCTTGTTTTTTTCACCAGTTCTGCTGTATGCTGTGTAAGTTGATGATATCTCTCTTAACAGGACTGATGGTGATATTGTTTAACAGGGGTTAGGCTGAGTGTCTTGTATGCATCTGTATATGGAGTTTTAGTATTTCTGAAGCAAGCAGAAGGGCCGTGAGGCACAGTGCCCTTCAGAGTTTGGGATGCCTTTCCTCATTGCCCACAGAATGCCACGTTGTTCCTAGAACCTTTGCAGCTTGTGGCAGGCCCCTTGTAGATTACAAGCCTTGGGACTTGACTTTATTTTGTGGGCATGTAGCAGAGCTCAGAGTCTCTGGGAAGCTGTAGGTTAGGAGGTGCCCCCAGAAGTTGGGATGTGGCTCAGAAGAGCAGCTCCTGAGGAGTAGCCACTGAAGGGGGTTCAAGGGTGCGAACCGAGGGCAGGAGGTGTCAGGAAGCAGTGGGGTTCCTTTCCTGACAGTTAAGGAGAAGAAAAGGGGTTTCTAAAGTTTTGGGACTGCTGGGGAAAGGGAGGAGGGTTCACCAGCCCTTCTCAGAAGAGTTTTGCAGGTGGATTTGGATGTCATAGAATCGTAGAATGGTTTGGGTTGGAAGGCACTATAAAGATCCTCTAGTTCCAACCCCCCCACACCCCGTAATGGGTAGGGACACCTTCCGTGAGACCAGGTTGCTCAAAGCCCCATCTGACCTGGCCTTGAATGCTTCCAGGGAGGGAGCGTCCGCAGGTTCTCTGGGCAACGCGTTCCAGTGCCTCGCCACCCCTAGTGAGAAATGTCTTCCTAACGCCTAAACTAAATGTACCCTCTTTAGGACTGAAGTCGTTACTGCCTTGTCTTATTGCTGTACACCCTTGTAAAAAGTCCCTCTGCAGGTTTCTTATAGGCACCCTTTACGTACCGTGAAGTCTGCTGTAAGGTCTCCTGCAAAGCTGCATGCCGGTGAGGGGTCCGAGAAGGTGAGGCGGTTGTCGGCCGGGTCGGTGTTGAATAGTGAAGTATTATGGGGCTGCTCGGTTAAGCATTTACCTTCTGTTCTGGAGGCGCCGTGTGGGCTATCTTTGAATTGGATGAGCATTTGAGGAGAGCTGTGGATTAGCAAGGAGGAGCGTGGGGCTGGTGACTCTTCACGTTTGTGTGTCTCTATCTTCGGTACCATGACGACAGCCGCAGGGTCTGACTCTGCAATGAGTGTGTAAGCGTAATGCGGTGGTGCTTGTGAGGAGTGGGGGAGTTGGGGAAGTAGTCTGTGTTGGCTGATGGGAGGCTTACTCCCTTTTCTGGTTTGGTTTGGTTTTTTTGTTTGTTTTTTTTTTTTCCCCTGCAGATGACAAAGAGGAGCCTGGTGAGTGCAGGAATATCCCAGTTAGCCTGTGTGGTTTTTCTGGATGATGGATTCAGCCCCTCGGCCCTCTGAAAGCTAAGTTGAGGGACCCGGGCTGGGGAGAGGCTGGGAGGAAGGGACAAAGCTGGGAATTGCCAGGAGGGGTTTTAAAGTGAGAGTAGGAAGGCAGGGCTGTCCAGGAGCAGTCCTGTTTGGGCAGATGAAGGGATTGGGTTGCTTTTCAGCACGAGACCAGCGTGTGCCAGGCAGGGCAGTTCCAGCCTGTGTCCGTGGTGGCGTGTAGTTTGTATAGTCTGTCTTCTGTGCTTAGACCTTCCTCGAGTCTCAATGCCTTCATCAGTCTTTGTGCTGGAGTGTGGGATATTTGGAAAACAATGGACATATAGTGAACAATCCAGGCACAATGGACCTGATTATCCTGTGAGCCAGAGGCCTCTGCAGGCAGCAGCCCTCAAGGACCTAGTGAAGATTAACTGTTGCTACAAGTTTGATGAAGGGAGCACGAAAAGTAGAAAAAGGCTAACTGTTGCTACAAAGTTTGCTGAAATAAGCACAAAAAGCTGAACAAAGTTGGGCCTATGTGACTGAAAGCAGGACACAAGACAAGATGCAGGTGGGGGGAACCATTCGCGTGATCAGAAGGCCTTATCCTATCAAATTATTATTTTAGGCGCGTGGACAGCACATGTTAACCAATCAACAGATGGCTTACGCATGAGCAGGAACTAAAATACTTATATAAACCAAACTATTTGGGCAATAAAGTGGCATCTGCTTTGATCATATTGATTGTGTGCAGTGTCCGTGACTTCCACGTTGACACCGGAGGAGCGTGGCATGCGCTTCGGGCACCGTCCCTAGGGTCTTGAATGCCCTTCCTCATCAGCACTGTCCCAATCGGGTGCTTCTTTTCTTGTGCTCGGAGCTCTAAAGCGTGGATCGGTCTCGGCGGCTTCTGGTCGGTCCTCTTTTGTGGTGTTCTTCCGGGCTGCTTTGGCAGCTCTGCTCTCTAGCCATCCGTTTTCTCGGACAGGGACTTCTTCCCTGCATCCTGACATCCTTAGGTCTTGATGCCAGGCTTCTGGCGCATCCATCATCTTGGTTTTGACAGTACCATCTTGTAATGGGCTGTTACTTTTGCCTCTTCTTCTTTGGGGCTGTCATAGAGCCTCCTTACTTCATGGTTTTGGGTGCTGTAGGTGAATTTGCCGGATGGCATCTCCCGTCCGGGGGTCGTCATTCTTGCTGAGAGTTTTCTCTTTGAATCACCTTGTTGGTAGTGTTCTGTGTTGTGTGTGTTTGTGCACGGGTGTGTTTGGCTTGGAGCTGCTCTGCCCGGGGATGTAGAGTCGGGGGTATGTGGAACAGCGATAAGAATCTATGGGTGAAACGTTGATGTGCCTAGACTGTTTAGGCGAGGATTGTACAGTAATATCAGCTTGAGTAGCCATCGGCGGGCTGTGTGGACAGCCGTGCCGATAGTGTTTTACGGAGATGATTGGAGCCGTGTGGCAGGGGCTGTTGAGGGGCAGTGAAGTGGATTTGACTCTCTAAGGTGTTAAGTCTTGCATGTGATGGGCTTAAAGTTTGGGCCCTTTTTTTTTTTTTTATTTCCCCTAAGATGGCAGGCTCTAGTTGGACTCCAGATAGTCTTTGTAGATGGAATCAAGACCTCTGGAATTGTTAAGCTCTTGCTCTGCATCTTGGTGACTCATTCAATATGTCTTTTTTTCAGATGCGGAGGGACAAGATGTGTGCCACAGAGCGACAGAGGAGGGGAGCGGAGCAGCATAAGAAGGTGGGTTCATGAGTGGAATCAGAGGGAAGATGTGGCCGGTGGCTCTGTGACTAGGTGATGGAGTTCTATTTTTCTTTTATTTTGAAGGTATGAAGGAAGGAGCGAAGCGGGCCATCAGTACTGGAGGTGTCTCGGCAAGGTGAGCCATGATTACTGGGTTAAAGGAACTGTTCCTTTGGAGGTGTTGTATTGTTGGCAAAGTTGGAAGCATCCCTTGTTGTTTGTTTTTTGCAGATGGTACGTGTGCCTTGACGTGGCAAGCTCTTGATGACAGAGTGGGGTGGTCGAGCGGCCAAGGTAAAGGAGAGGGAGTTGGGAATCGGTCTGGGCAGGCTGAGGTTTCGGGCGGCCTCTCAGCATGCATCTTCTGCTTTGGTTTTTTGCAGGTGGTGCACGCAGCCTCGGAGGGATGAAGTCACAGGCCAATGAGCAGCCTGAGAAGGTGAGGTGGTTGTGGGCTGAGCCAGTGTTGAATATCAAAGTATTAAGTGGTTGCTCGGTTAAGCGTTTACCTTCTGTTTTGCAGGCGCTGTGCGGGCCACCTTTGGAATGGGATGAGTGTTCAAGGTGAGCTGTGGATTAGGGAGGAGGAGAATGGGCCTGGTGAGTCTCACGACTGCTATGTTAATTTTGTGTGTCTTGCTGTCTCAGGTACCATGAGTGACGATGGCCGCAGGGTGTGACTCTGGAATGAGCAGGTAAGCATAATGCTGTGGGGTGTGTGTGATTAAGTGGGGGGTTGGGAAAGTAGGAAAGTAGTTGGTGTTGGCTGATGGGTTACTTACTGCCTCTTCTGATTTTGTTGCCTTTTTTTTTGTCTTCACTGCAGATGATGAAGAGGAACCTGGCGACTGCCGGATCATCCCAGTTGGCCCATGTGATTTTTGTGGAGGATGGATTCGTACCCCTGGGCCTCTGAAAGCTAAGTTGAGGGACCCGGGCTGGGGAGAGGCTGGGAGGGAGGGACGAAGCTGGGAATTGCCAGGAGGGGTTTTAAAGTGAGAGTAGGAGGGCAGGGCTGTCCAGGAGCAGTTCTGTTTGGGCAGATGAAGGGATTGGGTTGCTTTTCAGCATGACACCAGCGTGTGCCAGGCAGGGCAGTTCCGGCCTGTGTCTGTGGTGGTGTGTAGTTTGTGTAGTCTGTCTTCTGTGCTTACACCTTCCTTGGGTCTCAATGCCATCATCAGTCTTTGCGTCGGAGGAGCGTGGCATGCGCTTTGGGCACTGTCCGTAGGGTCTTGAATGCCCTTACTCATCAGCACTGTGCCAGTCAGGTGCTGCTTTTCTTGCGCTCGGAGCTCTAAAGTGTGGATTGGTGTCGGAAGGTTCCTGCTGGTTTTCTTTTGCAGCACTCTTCCTGGCTGCTTTGGCAGCTCTGCTCTCTAGCCGCGTGTTGTCTTGGACTGGGAGTTCTTCCCTGCACTTTGATGTTCCTAGGTCTTGACGACAGGCTTCTTGTGCATCCATCATCTTAGTTTTGACAGTACCATCTTGTAACGGGCCGTTACTTTTGCCTCTCCTTCATTGGGGCTCTCGTAGAGCCTCCTTGCTTCATGGTTTTGGGCGCTGTAGGTCAATTTGCTGGATGGCACCTCCCGTCCGGGGGTCATTCTTCTTGCTGAGAGTTTTCTCTCTCTTTGAATTGCCTTGTTGGTAGTGTTCTGTGTTGTGTGTGTGTTTGTGCATGGGTGTGTTTGGCTTGGAGCTGCTCTGCCCGGGGCTGTAGAGTCAGGGGTAGGTGGAACAGCAATAAGAGTCTATGGGTGAAATGTTGATATGTCTAGATTGCTAGCGTTGAGGGTTAAAAGATTTTTTGAGTCATTGCACGTCAGTAGGGGAGTGGATTGCAAGTAGATTGTGAGTTAGAATTTAGTAAGACAGTAAGTGGGCGTGGGTGTTAATATTGTTTATGTGGACACTTTGTAGTAAGCTTCTATAAATGGTTAAGGCATTGAGGTTTTTGTTTTTGGAATCGGTGGGAAGCAGGTGTTTGGAGCTGTGGAGGACTTTTTTTATGCCAAGGGTGAAGTACATATTCAAGAGTTTTGTGTGTTGGTTTGGCAGGTGATCACGGGCCACGAGGCGTTTGAAGGAACCTTGTGTTTAGGCGATGTGGCTGCTACGGAGGTTGGACTGTGACAAGTGCCACTATGGAAGCTAAGTATCTGGTTGAAAAATCTGTGTATGGTGCAGATGGTGTGTGTTGAAGCGTTGCTGTAATGGAAGGGCAGTTTGTGGGGAGCTTGGAAGGAGGTTGGGCTGGGGCCGGGGGTTTTGCAGGCAGGGTGATTTTTGAGGTCCTCGGTGCTGCGAGTAAGGGGCGATGGCCCCTTGACACCCTTTGGCTGCGGGATGGGTTAGTTGAGAGTGAGGGCTCGTGTGCGTGTGATCTGAAGGAGTGATGTGTTGTGAATGTGTGTAACATTGTGGGGTTATGTGGTTTAGCTTTTTTAGTGGTTTCTTGCAGGGTGGATGTAGAGATGTTTGTTAGGCAATTAGGAAAAAATAAAATACAATTAGAATAAAAAAATCCCCAGGCAGGGGATTTCCCCCCCCCAGCTGCATGGTTTTTTTTTTTTTCCCCTGGTCCTGGCCGCTCTGTGAGGTGATGTTCATGGCCAATGTTTGGACGGGGGTCAGGCTTGGGCCAGGGTTCTGGCAGGCAGGGCGATTTTTGAGACCCCTGGTGCTGCAGACACAGGGCAATGGCCCCTTGAGGGTGGCAGGCTGTTGGATGGATGAGTTGAGAGCGAGGGCTGGTGTGCATGCGATGTCAATGCGTAGTGTGTTGTGAATGTGTGTAACCTTGTACGGTTATGTGTTTTGACTTTTTAATGGTTTTTTTTTCCTTTTAGGTTGTACAGGTGAGATGTTTTCCAGGGAATTAGAATTGAAAAAAAATACAATTAGAATAAAAAAACCCTAGCTGGGGAATTTTCTTCCCCCCCCCCAGCCAGGTGTTTTGTTTTGTTTTTTTTTTTTTTTCTTCCCCCAGTCCCGGCTGCTCTGTGAGGCGATGTTCATCGCCAATGTTCGGATGGGGGTCAGGCTTGGGCCGGGGTCTTCACAGGCAGGGCGATTTTTTTCAAGGCTCCCAGGAACGGCATTCCCGTGGAGCGCTGCCCTGGAACGTGGTAATTGCCAGTCAGCACAGGGAAATACGTTGTTTGGTGGATGGTCTTTGGAAGACAGTTGAGGATTTTGCGGGCGAAGGGTGGGGGGAGTTGGACTAGATGGCCAGCATAAAAGTAGGCCAGGGCTGTGAAGTGCATGAGTGTAACTGTATTTTTCTGTGGTGGGTTTGCAAAATATTTGGGTGCTCTTTGTAGTTTGTGATGTAATGCTACTTTTCGATTTCTGTTTTTGTGCTGAGGTGTTGAAGCGGCCAGTCTGTCAAGATGAGCGGAGCTCACTCGTTTTCTGCCCGGGAAGGGGGATCGTGCAGGTAATGTCGCCTCAGGGAGTAAAACTTCTGGATGTGCAGCGACGGATGTAACGGGAGCGAGGAATGTGGAAAAGACCACTCCGTAGAGAATTGCAGGTACTAAATAGTGGCATCTCTTCTGAAGGTAATGCTAAATTTTTGGAGTTTAAATGTATTTGTAAAAATAATGCTGAAAAGAGGAATAAAACTAATAGTGTCAAATATTTGAGCAGTGAGGCCATAAGTCTGTTCTATATATTGTAGAAAAAGTACATTGTAGAATTGGACTGTAACTACTGACATAGCTGAATGTATGTGGAATCAGTAATGGACCAAATGAAGCAAAAAAAAAAAAAAAAAAAAAAAAAAGAAAATGAAAACAAGTCAGGTAATGAAGTCTCCTTGTGAGAATCACAGTACTAATGGCAATCACAAAGGCAAGTGTAGAGCGAAGCATGCGTGTTTAGTGCCCATAGGTAAACTTAGGTGTTGAAGTCAGTGAAAGTGTCTGTTAGAATTAGGCATCGAAGGGAGAGTTGTAGATACCTCGAGGTAAATGTAGGTGCTGCTGGGTTAATAGAAAGGGGGTGGGTTACTGGCTCTAGTAATTGCACGAGTTTGAAATGGGCTCTGTAGCTCCATCGCGCCGCCCAAATGGGCTCGGCTAGCGGTGCGCTGCCCAAATGGGCTCGGCTAGCGGTGCGCCGCCCAAATGGGCTCGGCTAGCGGTGCGCCGCCCAAATGGGCTCGGCTAGCGGTGCGCCGCCCAAATGGGCTCGGCTAGCGGTGCGCCGCCCAAATGGGCTCGGCTAGCGGTGCGCCGCCCAAATGGGCTCGGCTAGCGGTGCGCCGCCCAAATGGGCTCGGCTAGCGGTGCGCCGCCCAAATGGGCTCGGCTAGCGGTGCGCCGCCCAAATGGGCTCGGCTAGCGGTGCGCCGCCCAAATGGGCTCGGCTAGCGGTGCGCCGCCCAAATGGGCTCGGCTAGCGGTGCGCCGCCCAAATGGGCTCGGCTAGCGGTGCGCCGCCCAAATGGGCTCGGCTAGCGGTGCGCCGCCCAAATGGGCTCGGCTAGCGGTGCGCCGCCCAAATGGGCTCGGCTAGCGGTGCGCCGCCCAAATGGGCTCGGCTAGCGGTGCGCCGCCCAAATGGGCTCGGCTAGCGGTGCGCCGCCCAAATGGGCTCGGCTAGCGGTGCGCCGCCCAAATGGGCTCGGCTAGCGGTGCGCCGCCCAAATGGGCTCGGCTAGCGGTGCGCCGCCCAAATGGGCTCGGCTAGCGGTGCGCCGCCCAAATGGGCTCGGCTAGCGGTGCGCCGCCCAAATGGGCTCGGCTAGCGGTGCGCCGCCCAAATGGGCTCGGCTAGCGGTGCGCCGCCCAAATGGGCTCGGCTAGCGGTGCGCCGCCCAAATGGGCTCGGCTAGCGGTGCGCCGCCCAAATGGGCTCGGCTAGCGGTGCGCCGCCCAAATGGGCTCGGCTAGCGGTGCGCCGCCCAAATGGGCTCGGCTAGCGGTGCGCCGCCCAAATGGGCTCGGCTAGCGGTGCGCCGCCCAAATGGGCTCGGCTAGCGGTGCGCCGCCCAAATGGGCTCGGCTAGCGGTGCGCCGCCCAAATGGGCTCGGCCGTTGTGTTACTTTTCTCAAAGGGGCTGAGGTACTGTGTAACTCTGAAATGGGCTTGATTACTGGATAATATGTGCATAATATGTGGGGGTTTGTTATTCTGTATCTCACTGTCCCCGTTGTCCTTCCTGTTCTTCTCTTTCTCTGACCCTTTGTGGTGCTCCCTACTCTTTATTCATGTCTTCTATCTCTCTGCAGAGGTCCTAATCTCTCTCTCTCGCTCCCCAGTCTCCTGTGTTTCTCTCAGTCTCTTGTCATTATTCTCATCTGTCGCTCTCTCTTACTTCCTGTCCCATCGTATCGTGTTGTATCTGTTCCTCCTGCTTTTTTCTCCATCTGTCCAGATCCCTGTCCCTTTTTCCTTCGATTGCTGGCCCTCTGCCCTGCTTCCTCTTGCTCTCTTTTCTGTATTTCTCTCTGCTCCATTCCCGCTTCCATCCTTTCTAACTGTATCCCCCTCTCCAGCTAGCTGTTCCTTCTCTTTTCTCTCTTCCTCCATATCTCTCTCATAGCCTATTAATCACAGTTGTCTGTTACTCCAGTGCTGTCCTGCTCTGTCCCTTTTTTCTCACTCTCATTCTGTCATGCTCCCTGTGTCTTTTTTGGACTCCTCCATCTCTGTCCTGCAGCCTATCACTATCTTTTTTCCTCTTCCATTCCTTTGTCCTTCTTCCAGTCTTTGTGTCTCTCTCCCTTTGTTCTCCCTCCCTTCCTTTTTTTCCTTTCTTGCTACATCTCTGTTCTGCTCCCTAGAATAGAATCAAATCACATTGAATCAAATCATGAAATTTGGAAAGGACCTCTAAGATCATTAAGTCCAACCATCAACCCACCACCACCGTGCCCACTAAATCACGTCCCAAAGTGCCACATCTACGTGTGTTTTGAACACCTCCAGGGATGGTGACTCCATCACTACCCTGGGCAGCCTGTTCCAATGCCTGACAACCCTCTCAGTAAAGAAATCTTTTCTGATATCCCATCTGAACCTCCCCTGGTGCAACTTTAGGCCATTTTCTCTCGTCCTATCTCTAGTTACTTGATAGAAGAGACCAGTACCCACCTCGCTACAATGTCCTTTCAGGTAGTTGCAGAGAGCGATAAGGTCTCCCCCTCAGCCTCCTTTTCTCCAGACTAAACCACCCCAATTCCCTCAGCCGTTCCTTATCAGACTTACACTCCAGGCCCCTCACCAACTCGGTTGCCCTTCTCCGGACACGTTCCAGCAACTCAATGTCTTTCCCGTAGCGAGGGGCCCAAAACTGAACGCAGTACTCGAGGTGTGGCCTCACCAGTGCTGAATACAGGGGAACAATTACCTCCCTGCTCCTGCCGGCCACACTATTTCTGATACAGGCCAGGATGCCATTGGCCTTCCTGGCACACTGCTGGCTCATATTCAGCTGGCTGCCAGCCAGCACCCCCAGGTCTTTCTCTGCCGGGCAGCTTTCCAGCCACTCTTCCCCAAGCCCACAGCGCTGCACGGGGTCACCGCGACCAAAGCGCAGGACCCGGCACTCGGCCTCGTTGAACTTCATACAGTTGGCCTCGGCCTATCGATCCAGCCTGTCCAGATATCTCTGTAGACCCTTCCTACCCTCAGGGAGATCGACCCTGCGTCCCAACTTGGTGTCGTCTGCAAACTTGCCGAGGCGGCACTCGATCTCCTCGTCCCAATCGTCAATAAAGATGTTAAGCAGAACCGGGCCCAACACCGAGCCCTGGGGAACACCGCTAGCGAGCAGCCGCCAACCGGATTTAACCCCATTCACCACAACCCTCTGGGCTTGTCCATCCAGCCAGTTTTTCACCCAGCAAAGAGTACACTTGTCTAAGCCAGGAGACGACAGCTTCTCAAGAAGTATGCCATGAGAGACACTATCAAAGGCCTTGCTTAAGTCAAGGTAGGTAACAGCCACAGCCTTTCCCTCATCCACCACACGGGTCACCTGGTCATAGAAGGAGATCAGGTTGGTCAAGCAGAACCTGCCTTTCGTGAACCCACGCTGACCAGGCCCAAGCCCCTGCTTGTCCCGGACTTGCCACGTGAGCGCTCTCAAGACAAACCGTTCCATAATCTTCCCCGGTACCAAGGTCAGGCTGACAGGCCCGTAGTTCCCTGGATCCTCCCTCCAACCCTTCTCGTAAATGGGCATCACGTTGGCAAGCCTCCAGTCCTCTGGGACCTCCCCCGTTGACCAGGATCTCAGATAGATGATGGAGAGCAGCTTGGGAAGCACCTCTGCCAGTTCCCTCAGTACTCTTGGATGGATTCCATCTGGGCCCGTAGATTTGTGAGCATCCAGATGGCGTAGTAGGTCACTAACTATTTCCTTCTGGATTAAGGGCGGGGGAGGGGTATATTCTGCTCTTCATCCTCACCTTCCAGCTCAGGAGGCAGAGTACCCTGAGGATAACTGGTCTCCCTATTAAAGGCTGAGGCAAAGAAGGCATTAAGTACCTCAGCCTTTTCCTCATCTCTGGTGGCAACGTTCCCTTCCGCATCCATTAAAGGGTACGTATTCTCCTTGGGATTCTTTTTACTGTTAACGTATTTGTAAAAACTTTTTTTGTAGTCTCTTATGACAGCGGACAGATTTAGTTCTAGCTGAGCTTTTGTCTTTCTAATTTCCTTTCTCTATGACCTAACAAGATCCCTGTACTCCTCCCAGGTGGCTCGCCCTTTCTTCCAGAGATGATAAACTCTCCTTTTTTTCCTGACTCCTAGCAAAAGCTCCCCATTCAGCCAGGCTGGTCATTTGCCTCGGCGATTCGACTTGCGGCACGGGGGAATAGCCTGGTCCTGAGCTGTTAAGATTTCCTTCTTAAAGAACATCCTTCCCTCCTGGACCCCTTTGCCCTTCAGGACCGTCTCCCAAGGGACTCTCTCAACCAGTGCCTCAAAAAGGCCAAAGTTTGCCCTCCAGAAGTCCGGAGCGGTGGTTTTGCTAACCCCCTTCCTTGCCTCACCAAGAATTGAGAATTCTATCATTTCACGGTCGCTAAGCCCAAGATGGCCTCCAACCATCACACCTCCCACCACTCCTTTCCTGTTCGTAAACAATAGATCTAGCAAGGCTCCTCCCCTGGTGGGCTCACCTACCGCCTGTGTCGGGAAGTTATCTTCCACAACTCCAGGAACCTCCTAGACTGTTTACTCTCTGCTGTGGCATATTTCCCGCAGGCGTCTGGAAAGTTGAAGTCCCCCACGAGAACAAGGGCACACGCTTCTAAGACTACTGCCAGCCGCTTGTAGAACGATTCATCCGTCTCTTCAACCCGTTCAGGCGGTCTATAACAGACTCCCAGCACAATATCTGCCTTATCGGCCTTACCTCTCATCCTCACCCATAAGCACTCCACCTTGTCGTCACACTCGTGTAGCTCTGTACAGTCCAAACCCTGCCTAACATAGAGAGCCACCCCACCCCCTCTTCTACCTTGCCTATCCCTTCTGAAGAGCTTTTAGCCATCCGTCGCAGCACTCCGGTCCCGGGAGTAATCCCACCGTGTTTCCATGATGGCGACTAAGTCATATCTATCCTGCTGCACGATGGCTTCCAGCTCCTCCTGTTTATCGCCCACGCTGTGTGCGTTGGCATAGATGCATTCGAGCTGGCCTATCGAATCCGCCGCTAACATCGTCACGCTGCCCCCAGGCTCATCTCTGGTGCACCTAGTCTTATCCCTTACGCCCTTCAAACCTCGTTTAAAGCCCTCTCCATGAGCCCCGCCATCTCACGAGGGAGGATTCTTTTACCCCTTTGAGATAGCTGGATACCATCTGTCGCTAGCAAGCCCGGTGCCGTGTAAACCTCCCCATGACCAAAAAACCCCAAACGCCACCGATGGCACCAGCCTCTGAGCCACATAACCACCAGGTGTGGTTTCCCGTTCCTTTCAGTATATTTCCCTGCCACTAAGGGATTGAGGAAAACACTACCTGTGCTCCTTCCACTAATCGCCCCAGTGCCCTGAAGTCCCTTTTGATTGCCTTTGGATTTCTCCCTGCAATCTCATCGCTGCCAACCTGCACAACCAGCAATGGGTAATAATCAGAGGTCCGAACCAGACCCAGGAGTTCCCTGGTAATGTCTTTCAACCGAGCCCCAGGGAGGCAGCAGACTTCCCTGTGGGATGGGTCAGGACTGCATATTGGGCCCTCTGCCCCCCTCAGAAGGGAGTCGCCTACGACAATTACCCTCCTTTTTCTTTTTTCAGAGGCTGTGAGAATGCGTGGGGCTGCCTGACTGAGCCTAGGCGCCTCCCTGGATAGGGCTTCACCTACACCCTGATCTACATTGACTCAGTGATAGACTCAGGCACTCCCTGCAGCCAGAGACCTGGACAGCTACACGTTTACGTGGGAGCTCTGTCCGCGTCGCCACATTTTTCCTAGCAACAGCTTTCACCCGAGTGGCAGCCATATCGGGGTCTCCTTCTGAGGCCGATGCCCACCACTTCAGTAAGCCTTCTCGAGCTGGGAAGGGGGGGGGGGGCTGCGCCCTACCTGCACAAACTGCCGCGCAAACTGCCACACCACGGCACACCTTTCTGACGCACCACGCCCTGTTTGCCATGCTCCCGGTTGCTGGTGCTCCTCAGGGCCATTTAAATCTTCCGCGCTTGCCCCTAGCAATGCCCATGCCGCGTCAGCCTCTCTCGCGAGAGCTGCTGGCTCTGCGCTGTCCCTCTGCTCTTCCCCGGGGCTCCTGGGCCTCGGGAACCTCCCAGTCCGCCTCAATCTAGTGCTTAGCTGCCAACTTACCATTGCGTCTGCTGGTCTCGCCGGAGACTGTTGTGATTTTAATAACTACATTGTTTTTGCATTTAACGAGCTAATTTCCTACCTTGTTTAGAGACACACGTATCTTTTTCTGTCTACGCCTCAGAAAAATTAAGTTGAACTCCTTACCTGGTCACGTTGCCGATGCAATAGTTGTAGCTGTAGTACAGGAGCAGGTATTGTCGTTGCCAGTAAGTGTTGCTTTCTCTGTTCAGGGTCTCATTTGCTGTAAATTTAAGGCAGGTGAGAACAGTGCTGCTGCTCTTCCAGCTGACTTTATAACTTCTGGTGGTTTGCCCGTCCCCTTTCCCAGGTGATTGCGCTAAGGGTGGTGGGCGGAGGCTCGGGGTATTTGAGCCACAGCCTCTGCTGAGGGATCTCATTGTGCTTCTGGGTTTCTCTGGTGTTGGTGCTCAGCTCTTCCTTGAGTCCTTTGCAGCTTTAGAGCTGGCTCAGCCCTTTGGGAAGAGGAATCTGCCTGAGGTAAGAGCTTCAGGACCAGTCAAGGTTCAGCAGCATGTGTGGTAGCAAGTAACACTTGTATGCAGCCTTTTTTTTTTTCCTTTCCTTTCTTTTTTTCAGGTCAGTAATTTTGTTTTGAGTGTTCAGGGGTAGAAAGATGGTTTAATAGTATGCATTGTTTGTTGTTGGTGTTTTTTTTTTTTTAATCATGCATTGTGTTTTCCTGGAATTCCCAGCTTTATTGTAAAAGGAACCTTGTTTTTTTACCAGTTCTGCTGTATGCTGTGTAAGTTGATGATATCTATCTTAACGGGACCGATGGTGACATTGTTTAGCAGGGGTTAGGGTTAGTGTCTTGTATGCATCTGTATATGGAGTTTTAGTATTTCTGAAGCAAGCAGAAGGGCTGTGAGGCACAGTGGCCTTCAGAGTTTGGGATGCCTTTCCTCATTGCCCGCAGAATGCCACGTTGTTCCTAGAACCTTTGCAGCTTGTGGCAGGCCCCTTGTAGATTACAAGCCTTGGGACTTGACTTTATTTTGTGGGCATGTAGCAGAGCTCAGAGTCTCTGGGAAGCTGTAGGTTAGGAGGTGCCCCCAGAATTTGGGATGTGGCTCAGAAGAGCGGCTCCTGAGGAGTAGCCACTGAAGGGGGTTCAGGGGTGTGAATCGAGGGCAGGAGGTGTCAGGAAGCAGTGGGGTTCCTTTCCTGACAGTTGAGGAGAAGAAAAGGGGTTTCTAAAGTTTTGGGACTGCTGGGGAAAGGGAGGAGGGTTCACCAGCCCTTCTCAGAGGAGTTTTGCAGTTGGATTTGAATGTGATAGAATTGTAGAATGGTTTGGGTTGGAAGGGACCATACAGATCCTCTAGTTCCACCCCCCTCCCCCCCCGCCCCGCAATGGGTAGGGACACCTTCTGTGAGACCACGTTGCTCAAAGCCCCATCTGACCTGGCCTTGAATGCTTCCAGGGAGGGAGCATATGCAGGTTCTCTGGGCAACGCGTTCCAGTGCCTCGCCACCCCTAGTGAGAAACGTCTTCCTAATGCCTAAACTAAATGTACCCTCTTTAGGACTGAAGTTGTTACCGCCTTGTCCTATTGCTGTACACCCTTGTAAAAAGTCCCTCTGCAGGTTTCTTATAGGCACCCTTTACGTACCGGGAAGTCTGCTGTAAGGTCTCCTGCAAAGCTGCATGCCGGTGAGGGGTCCGAGAAGGTGAGGCGGTTGTCGGCCGGGTCGGTGTTGAATAGTGAAGTACTATGGGGCTGCTCGGTTAAGCATTTACCTTCCATTCTGGAGGCGTTGTGTGGGCTATCTTTGAATTGGATGAGCGTTTGACGTGAGCTGTGGATTAGTGAGGAGGAGCGTGGGGCATATGACTTCTCATGAGTGCCACACTAAGTTGGTGTCTCTTGGTACCTTAGGTACCACGAGTGACGACGGCTGCAGGGTCTGACTCTGAAATGAGCGGGGAAGTGAACACGGTGGGACTTGTGAGGAGGGGGCAGTTGGGGAAGTAGTTGGCGTTGGCCAGTGGAATCTTACTCCCCTTTTTGATTTGTGGGGTTTTTTTTGTTGTTTGTTTCATTGCAGGTGTTGAAGATCAATGTGTCCCCTTGAAGAACATCCCAGTTAGCCCGTGTGGTTTTGTGGAGGATGGATTCGTATTGTTGGGCCTCTGAAAGCTAAGTTGAGGGACCCGGGCTGGGGAGCGGCTGGGAGGAAGGGACAAAGCTGGGAATTGCAGGGAGGGGTTTTAAAGTTAGCGCAGGAGAGAGGACCGTCTCGAAGCAGTCGCCTTTGCGCAGGCAAAGGGAGCGGGTTGCTCTTCAGCATGAGACCAGCGTGTGCCGGGCAGGGCGGTTCCGGCCTGTGTCTGTGGTGGTGCGCGGTTTGTGTAGTCTGTCCTCCGTGGCTTAGACCTTCCTCAGATCTCAACGTCCTCGTCGCGCTTTGTGCCGGGGGAGCACGGCACGCGCTTTAGGCGCCGTCCCTAGGGTCTCGAATGCTCTTACTCGTCGGCCCGGTGCCAGTCGGGCGCTTCTTTTCTTGCGTTCGGAGCTCTAAAGCACGGATGGGTCTCGGCAGATTCCAGTCGGTTCTTTTTGCGGCGTTCTTTGGGGCCGCTTTGGCAGCTCTGCTCTCTAGCCGTCCGTTTTCTCGGACCGGGCGTTCTTCCCCGCATCTTGACGTTCCTAGGTCTTGATGACAAGCTTCTGGCGCATCCATCATCTCGGTTTTGACGGTACCATCTTGTAACAGGCCGTTACGTTGGACTTCTCGGGGGTCTGCCGTACAGCCTCCTCGCCTCGGCGTTTTGGACCCCGTAGGTCATCTTGCCGGACGGCACCTCCCGCCCGGGAGTCGTTCTTCTTGCCGAGAGTCTTCTCTCTGAATCACCTGGTCTGTACTGTTCTGTACTGTCTTGTGTTGGTGTGTGCACAGGTGTGTTTGGCTTGGAGCCGCCCTGCCCGGGGCTGTAGAGTCGGGGTAGGTGGAACAGCGGTAAGAGTCTATGGGTGAAATGTTGATTTGCCTTAATTGTTTAGGCAAGGGTCGTACAGTCATCTGGGATCGAGTAGGCATTGGTGGGCTGTGTGGACAGCAACGTTGAGATTTTTTTTGTGGAAATGATTGTAGGCTTGTGGCAGAGGCTGTTGAGGGGTGGTGAAGTGGATTTGAGTCTCTAAGGTATTGAGGCTTGCACGTGATGGGCTTCAAGTTTGGCCCTGTTTTTTTTTTTGTTGGTTTTGTTTTTTGTTTTTTAAAAAATGGCTGGTTGTAGCTGGAGTACTGGTATTCCTAGATGGAATCGAGATCTCTGGAGTTGTTAGGCTCTTGCTCCGCATCCAGGCTGACTCATTCAATATGGGTTTTTTTCAGATGCGGAGAGACGAGATGCTTGCCCCAGAGCGACGGAGGAGGGGAGCGGATCGCCGTGAGGAGGTGGGTCTGCGAGCAGAGTCGGAGGGAAGATGCGTCCGGTGGCTCTATGACTAGCTGATGGGGTTCTGTTTTTTCTTTTATTTGGAAGGTGCGAAGCAAGGAGCGAAGCGGGCCGTCGGCACCGGAGGCGTCTCGGGCAAGGTGAGCCGTGGCTACTGGGTGAAAGGAACCGTTCCTTTGGAGGTGTCGCATTGTTGGCAAAGTTGGAAGCGTCCCTTGTTTGTTTTTTGCAGGTAGTACGCGTGCTTTGACGCGGCAAGCTCTCGGTGACGGAGCAGGGTAGTTGAGCGGCCAAGGTAAAGGAGAGGGAGTTGGGAATCGGTCCGGGCAGGCTCAGGGTTTCGGGCGGCCTCTCAGCGTGCATCTTCTGCTTTGGTTTTTGCAGGTGGCGCGCGCAGCCTCAGAGGAGCCGTGCCGCAGGCCAACGAGGGGTTCGAGAAGGTGAGGTGGCTGCGGGCCGAGTCGGTGTTGAATATCAAATATTACGCGGTTGCTTGGTTAAGCGTTTATCTTTTGCGTTGCAGGCGCTGTGCGGGCCGCCTTTGGATCTGGATGAGCGTTCGAGGCGAGCCGTGGATTAGGGAGGAGGAGAATGGGCCCGGCGAGTCTCACGACTGCTATGCTAGTTTTGTGCGTCTTGCTGTCTCGGGTACCGTGAGCGACGATGGCTGCAGGGTCTGACTCTGGAATGAGCAGGTAAGCGTAACGCTGTGGTGTGTGTGATTAAGTGGGGGGTTGGGAAAGTAGGAAAGTAGTTGGTGTTGGCTGATGGGTTACTTGCTGCCTCTTCTGATTTTGTTGCCTTGGTTTTTTTTTTTGTTTTGTTTTTGTTTGGTTTTTTTTTTTTTTTTGTCTTCACTGCAGGTGATGAAGAGGAACCTGGCGACTGCCGGATCGTCCCAGTTGGCCCACGCGACTTTTGCGGAGGATGGATTCGTATTGTTGGGCCTCTGAAAGCTAAGTTGAGGGACCCGGGCCGGGGAGCGGCTGGGAGGAAGGGACGAAGCTGGGAATTGCCGGGAGGGGTTTTACAGTTAGCGCAGGAGAGAGGACCGTCTCGAAGCAGTTGCCTTTGCGCAGGTGAAGGGAGCGGGTTGCTCTTCAGCACGAGACCAGCGTGTGCCAGGCAGGGCGGTTCCGGCCTGTGTCTGTGGTGGTGCGCGGTTTGTGTAGTCTGTCCTCCGTGGCTTAGAGCTTCCTCAGATCTCAACGTCCTCGTCGCGCTTTGTGCCGGGGGAGCACGGCACGCGCTTTAGGCGCCGTCCCTAGGGTCTCGAATGCTCTTACTCGTCGGCCCGGTGCCAGTCGGGCGCTTCTTTTCTTGCGTTCGGAGCTCTAAAGCACGGATCGGTCTCGGCAGATTCTAGTCGGTTCTTTTTGCGGCGTTCTTTGGGGCCGCTTTGGCAGCTCCGCTCTCTAGCCGTCCGTTTTCTCGGACCGGGCGTTCTTCCCCGCATCTTGACGTTCCTAGGTCTTGATGGCAGGCTTCTGGCGCATCCGTCATCTCGGTTTTGACGGCACCATCTTGTAACAGGCCGTTACGTTGGACTCCTCGGGGGTCTGCCGTACAGCCTCCTCGCCTCGGCGTTTTGGACCCCGTAGGTCATCTTGCCGGACGGCACCTCCCGCCCGGGAGTCATTCTTCTTGCCGAGAGTCTTCTCTCTGAATCACCTGGTCTGTACTGTTCTGTCTTGTGTTGGTGTGTGCACAGGTGTGTTTGGCTTGGAGCCGCTCTGCCCGGGGCCGTAGAGTCGGGGTAGGTGGAACAGCGGTAAGAGTCTATGGGTGAAATGTTGATTTGCCTTAATTGTTTAGGCAAGGGTCGTACAGTCATCTGGGATGGAGTAGGCATTGGTGGGCTGCGTGGACAGCAACGTTGAGATTTCTTTACAGCAACGATTGTAGGCTTGTGGCAGAGGCTGTTGAGGGGTGGCGAAGTGGATTTGAGCCTCTAAGGTGTTGAGGCTCGCGTGTGATGGGCTTAAAGTTTGGCCCTGTTTTTTTTTGCTGGTTTTGGTTTTTGTTTCTTTTTGTTTGTTTGTTTGTTTTTTTTTTTTTTTTTTTTTAAAATGGCTGGTTGTAGCTGGAGTACTGGTATTCCTAGATGGAATCAAGATCTCTGGAGTTGTTAGGCTCTTGCTCCGCATCCAGGCTGACTCGTTCAATATGGTTTTTTTTTTCAGATGCGGAGAGACAAGATGCGTGCCCCAGAGCGACGGAGGAGGGGAGCGGAGCGCCGTAAGGAGGTGGGTCTGCGAGCGGAGTCGGAGGGAAGATGCGTCCGGTGGCTCTATGACTAGCTGATGGGGTTCTGTTTTTTCTTTTATTTGGAAGGTGCGAAGCAAGGAGGAGCGAAGCGGGCCGTCGGCACCGGAGGTGTCTCGGGCAAGGTGAGCCGTGACTGCTGGGTTGAAGGAACCGTTCCTTTGGAGGCGTCGCATTGTTGGCAAAGTTGGAAGCGTCCCTTGTTTGTTTTTTGCAGGTAGTACGCGTGCTTTGACGCGGCAAGCTCTCGATGACGGAGCAGGGTAGTTGAGCGGCCAAGGTAAAGGAGAGGGAGTTGGGAATCGGTCTGGGCAGGCCGAGGGTTTCGGGCGGCCTCTCAGCACGCGTCTTCTGCTTTGGTTTTTGCAGGTGGCGCACGCAGCCTCAGAGGAGCCGTGCCGCAGGCCGACGAGGAGTTCGAGAAGGTGAGGTGGCTGCGGGCCGAGTCGGTGTTGAATATCAAATATTACGCGGTTGCTTGGTTAAGCGTTTATCTTTTGCGTTGCAGGCGCTGTGCGGGCCGCCTTTGGATCTGGATGAGCGTTCGAGGCGAGCCGTGGATTAGGGAGGAGGAGAATGGGCCCGGTGAGTCTCGCGACTGCTGTGCTAATTTTGTGTGTCTTGCTGTCTCGGGTACCGTGAGCGACGATGGCCGCAGGGTGTGACTCTGGAATGAGCAGGTAAGCATAACGCTGTGGTGTGTGTGATTAAGTGGGGGGTTGGGAAAGTAGGAAAGTAGTTGGTGTTGGCTGATGGGTTACTTGCTGCCTCTTCTGATTTTGTTGCCTTGGTTTTTTTTTTTGTTTTGTTTTTGTTTGGTTTTTTTTTTTTTTTTTTTGTCTTCACTGCAGGTGATGAAGAGGAACCTGGCGACTGCCGGATCGTCCCAGTTGGCCCACGCGACTTTTGCGGAGGATGGATTCGTATTGTTGGGCCTCTGAAAGCTAAGTTGAGGGACCCGGGCCGGGGAGCGGCTGGGAGGAAGGGACAAAGCTGGGAATTGCCGGGAGGGGTTTTACAGTTAGCGCAGGAGAGAGGACCGTCTCGAAGCAGTCGCCTTTGCGCAGGCGAAGGGAGCGGGTTGCTCTTCAGCACGAGACCAGCGTGTGCCGGGCAGGGCGGTTCCGGCCTGTGTCTGTGGTGGTGCGCGGTTTGTGTAGTCTGTCCTCCGTGGCTTAGAGCTTCCTCAGATCTCAACGTCCTCGTCGCGCTTTGTGCCGGGGGAGCACGGCACGCGCTTTAGGCGCCGTCCCTAGGGTCTCGAATGCTCTTACTCGTCGGCCCGGTGCCAGTCGGGCGCTTCTTTTCTTGCGTTCGGAGCTCTAAAGCACGGATCGGTCTCGGCAGATTCCAGTCGGTTCTTTTTGCGGCGTTCTTTGGGGCCGCTTTGGCAGCTCCGCTCTCTAGCCGTCCGTTTTCTCGGACCGGGCGTTCTTCCCCGCATCTTGACGTTCCTAGGTCTTGATGGCAGGCTTCTGGCGCATCCGTCATCTCGGTTTTGACGGCACCATCTTGTAACAGGCCGTTACGTTGGACTCCTCGGGGGTCTGCCGTACAGCCTCCTCGCCTCGGCGTTTTGGACCCCGTAGGTCATCTTGCCGGACGGCACCTCCCGCCCGGGAGTCATTCTTCTTGCCGAGAGTCTTCTCTCTGAATCACCTGGTCTGTACTGTTCTGTCTTGTGTTGGTGTGTGCACAGGTGTGTTTGGCTTGGAGCCGCTCTGCCCGGGGCCGTAGAGTCGGGGTAGGTGGAACAGCGGTAAGAGTCTATGGGTGAAACGTTGATATGTCTCGATTGCTAGCATTGAGGGTTAAAAGATTTTTGAGTCATTGCATGCCACTAGGGGAGTGGATTGCAAGTGGATTGTGAGGTAGAATATAGTAAGGCGGTAATTGGGTGTGGGTGTTAATATTGTTTATGTGGACACTTTGTGGTAAGCTTCTAGAAATGGTTAAGGCATTGAGTTTTTTGGTTTTGGAATCGGTGAGAAGCAGGTGTTTGGAGCTGCGGAAGATTTCTTTTTATGCGGAGGGTGAAGCGCGTGTTCAAGAGTTTTGTGTGTTGGTTTTGCAGGTGATCACAGGCCGCAAGGCGTTTGAAGGAACCTCGCATTTAGGCGATGTGGCTGCTACGGAGGTTGGACTGTGACATGTGCCACTATGAAAGCTAAGTATCTGGTTGAAAATCTGTGTATGGTACAGATGGCGTGTGTTGAAGCGTTGCTGTAATGGAAGGGTAGTTTGTGGGAAGCTTGGAAGGCGGTTGGGCTGGGGCCGGGGATTTTGCAGGCAGGGTGATTATTGAGGTCCTCGGTGCTGCAAGTAAGGGGCGATGGCCACTTGCCACCCTTTGGCTGCAGGATGGGTTAGTTGAGAGTGAGGGCTAGCGTGCATGTGATCTGAATGAGTGGTGTGTTGTGAATGTGCGTAACTTTGTGGGGTTACGTGGTTTAGCTTTTCAGTGGTCTCTTGCAGGGTGGATGTAGAGATGTTTGTTAGGCAATTAGGAAAAAATAAAATACAATTAGAATAAAAAATCCCCAGCCAGTGGATTCCCCCCCCTCCCCAGTCCTGGCTGCTTTGTGAGGCAATGTTCATGGCCAGTGCTCAGACGGGGGTCAGGCTCAGGCCAGGGTTTTGGCAGGCAGGGTGATTTTTGAGACCCCTGGTGCTGCAGACACAGGGCAATGGCCCCTTGAGGGTGGCAGGCTGTTGGATGGATGAGTTGAGAGCGAGGGCCGGTGTGCATGCGATATCAATGCGTAGTGTGTTGTGAATGTGTGTAACCTTGTAGGGTTATGTGTTTTGACATTTTAATGTTTTTTTCCTTTCAGGTTGTACAGGTGAGATGTTTTCTAGGGAATTAGAATTGAAATAAAAAATACAATTAGAATAAAAAAACCCTAGCTGGGGGATTTTTTTTTTTTCCCCCCAGTCAGGTGTGTTTTGGTTGTGGTTTTTTTTTTTTTTTTTCCCCAGGGTCAGGCTTGGGCTGGGGTTTTGGCAGGCAGGGGGATTTTTTTTCTAGGCTCCCGGGAACGGTGCTCCCCTGGAACATGGTCATTGCCAATTAGCGCAGGGATTTATGTTGGTCAGCAGATGGTCTTTGGAAGATAGTTGAGGATTTTGCGGGCGAAGGGTGGGGGGAGTTGGACTAGATGGCCAGCATGGAGTAGGCCAGGGTTGTGAAGTGTGTGAGTGTAACTGTATTTTTCCTTGGTGTGCTTGTAAAATATTTGGGTGCTCTTTGTAGTTTGTAATGTAATGATATTTTTCAATTTCTGTTTTTGTGCCTAGGTGTGGAAGTGGACAGTCTGTGAAGAGGAGCAGAGCTAACTCGTTTTCTACTTGAGAACAGGGATTGTGAAGGTAACATAACCTCGGGGAGGAAAACTTCTGGACGT
Organism: Buteo buteo; assembly: GCF_964188355.1. Classification (NCBI taxonomy): domain Eukaryota; kingdom Metazoa; phylum Chordata; class Aves; order Accipitriformes; family Accipitridae; genus Buteo; species Buteo buteo. Next base: position 29,509 of record NW_027439558.1, read on the forward strand.
GCAGCAACGGACATAATGGCAGTGAGGAATGTGGAAAAGAGTGATAGGTTGGAACATGGTCTGTAGACTCAGAACATGGTCTGTAAACTCTGTATTTAAATACCCGATGAAACAATAATAAAAAGCAGTAGGATATGGCACTGTCCCTGGGTGTAATCAAGTAAAAAAATTAAAAAATTACTATTATGTTGGAAGCCATTTTGTACTGCAATGTTGGAAGTTGCTGTTGTACAAATGTATTCTAGAACTGTATTGTAAAAATGTAAAGTTGCTATTGTGAAACTGTATTGTAAAACTTGAAAGTTGGTATCGTGAAACTTGAACGTTGCTTCTGTGAAACTGTATTGTGAAACTTGCAAGTTGATATTGTGAAGTTGCTACTGTGACCCTTGGAAGTTGCTACTGTGACCCTTGGAAGTTGCTACTGTGACCCTTAAATTTAAAACAAAAGAGCAGTAGCAGATGGCTCAGGCTCTGGGAGTAAAGAGTTATAAAATAAAGGTAAAAAATTTACTTCCAGGGCCGAAGCCCTTTCCTACTGCAACTTTGCAGTACTGCTGCGCTTCAGCTCAGATTTTGCAGTACTGTAGTGTTTAAGTTTAGATTTTGCAGTACTGCTGCGTTTAACTGGGAAAGTGAGAGTACTGCTGCGCTTAAACTGAATTTTAAGTTCAAAAGTAAACATTTTTAAAAAAAAGCAGTAGAAATTGGTAGACTTCCTGGGAGCAAAGAGTTAATAAAAAGCAAACCAGAAACCACTTGCTCCTGGGCAGGAAGCCAATTTCTACTGCTGTACCAAACTTACATATTCTTAATTTTTTTTTTTTTATAGATTATCTACACCTTCCCCACCCACCTACCACTTCCTGAGGTAAGTTCACCCCCAAGCACCTACCCCTGGTGTTAGTGGGCTTCCCCCCAGCACCTGCCCTGGGATTAGCAGGCCCTGCCCCAGCACCAGCCCCCTAATTAGCAGCCCCCCCTGTAGGTAATCCTTCCCCAACCCCCACCCCCTAATTAGGAGCCCTGCCCCCACTACCTACTCCCTCCCTGAGCCCCACCCCCTACTTTTCACACCTCTACACCCCCCCTAATGCAATAATTAGAGTAAGCTAGAACTCTCGCCATAGTAATCAATTAGGGTAATAGCTGCCCCGTGCCCCACTCCTCCAGTTTTAGTTAGCTCAAGGTAGGGTTAGGGTACCCTTGGGACCCAGAACCCCACCCTAACCCTACTGAGGGGGTACCCCCCCATTACACCCCCCAGTGCTCTACGGTTAGGGGACCTCTTAGACATAGAACCCCACCCTCACCCCACTGGGGAACCCCCAATTAGGCCCCCCTCATCTGTAGGGTTGTGGTTAGGGTTCTGCAGGGCTATGGTTAGGGGTCCCTGGAGTCAGGGGTCCCTGCATTTGCAGGCACTCTAGACCCCAGGGACCCCTAACCCTAGACTGCCCTAACCATACCCTGGGGATTCCTAACCACAGCCCAGAACACCCCTAACCCTAGCATTGCAGAACCCCAGGCTCCACTACCCCTACTCTGTGGAAACCCTACTGTAGAGGAACCCTAATAAGGGTTACACCCAGTGGGCAGGGCCTCACCAGAGAGTGGTATGAGTGGTGGGACAGCGCCCTCTGGTGGCTGGATGTGGGTTTGGGATTAGGGCTGTTGGTGTTTAGGTTTGGGGTTAGGGTGACAGGTTAGGTTGTTGGCTTCGGGGCCAAGGTGAAATGTCACTGGGGTCCGGGGTCAAAGGTCACAGTGCTGAGGGTAAAAGTGGAGGTCAGGGGTCATGGACTCAAGGTCAAAGGTTTAGGATTAGGTTGTCAGTTTATGTGATAGGGTTAGGGTGTCAGATTAGGGTTAGGGTGCCAGGTTAGGTTGCGAGCTTAGGTTTAGGGTGATAGGGTTAGGGTGCCGGATTAGGGTTAGGCTTACTGGTAAGAGTTTAGCGTCAGGTTGTTGGGGTAGTGTGTCGTGTTAGGGTGTCCGGTTAGGGTTACTTTGTTGGGTTAGGGTTAGTGTGTCAGGTTAGGGTTAGCGTGTTAGGGTTAGGCTTAGGGTTAGGGGTAGAGGTAGGGGTTAGGGTTAGGGTGTTGGGTTAGGGTTTTGTCTTAGGGTTACGATGTTGGGTTAGGGTGTCGTGTTAGGGGTTAGAGTGTCAGGTTAGGGTTTCAGGTTATGGTTAGGGGTTAGGGTTTGGGTGTCGGGTTAGGCTTAAGGTTAGCGTGTTAGGGTTAGGGATTAGAGTTCGGGGTTATGCTTAGCGGTAGGGGTTAGTGTTAGGGGTTAGTCTTTAGGATTAGGCTCAGGGTGTTGGGTTAGGGTGTCGGGTTATGGTTAGGTTGTCAGTTTAGGGTTAGGCTCAGGGTATTGGGTCAGGGTGTCAGGTTAGGGTTAGGCTTAGGGTTTCAGTTTAGGGTTAGGGTGTCAGGTTAGGTTGTGAGCTTATGGTTAGGCTGTCACGTTAGGGTTACTGTTAAGGGTTTAGTGTTAGGTTGTTGGGTTAGTGTGTCACGTTAGGTTTAGGGTGTTGCGTTAGGGTGTCCGGTTAGGGGGTTAGGGTTAGCGTGTCTGGTTAGGGTGTTAGGTTAGAGTTAGTCACACTATTAGGGTTAGGGGTATGCTTCGTCACAGCATTAGGATTAATGTCAGTCACACTGTTAGGGTTAGGGGGTGAGGATTAGGGTTAGGTTAGGTTGAGGGTCGTTAGGGTTAGGTTAGGGCAGTGGGTTAGGTTTAGGGGTTAGGGCAGTGGGTTAGGGGTTAGGGTAGCGGGTTAGGGTTGTGTGGGTATGGCCATTAGGGTTAGGGAGTGATTAGGGTTAGGGTAGTGGGTTAGGGTTAGGTTTAGGGGTTAGGGCCGTGTGTGTGTGTGGCCATTAGGTTTAGGTTAGGGATAGGGGGAGGGGGGTTAGGGTTAGTTATTAGGGTTAGGGTGGTTAGGGGTTAGGGTCAGGGCCATTAGCGTTAGGGTCGTGTGTGTAGCTAGTAGGGGTTAGGGTTGGGAGGGAGGGTTAGGGCAGCGGGTTAGGGCTATTAGGGTCGCACGCGCATGTTGCCCTTAGCGTTAGGGTCGCGCATGCGTAGCCGTTAGGGTTGCGTGTGTGTGTAGCCATTAGGGTTAGGTTAGGGGTTAGAGCAGCAGGTTAGGGTCGTGCGTGTAGCCGTTAGGGTTAGGTTAGGGTTAGTATTGGGTTAGGGTCGCGCATGCATGTGTGTAGCCATGAGGGTTAGGGTTGTGTGTGCGTAGCTATTAGGGTTGGGTTATGGTAGCAGGTTAGGGCTGTTAGGGTTGCGCATGCGTAGCCATTAGGGTTGGGGTGTGTGCACGTGTGTAGCCATTAGGGTTAGGGTCGTGTGCGTAGCTGTTAGGGTTGTGTGTGTGTAGCTATTAGGGTTAGGTTAGGGTTAGTATGGGGTTAGGGTGGGTTAGGGGTTAGCGCAGCAGGTTAGGGCTATTAGGATTAGGGTCGCGCGTGTGTAGGTTGTTAGGGTCAGGTTAGGGTCGCGCGCGTGCGTGTAGCCATGAGGGTTAGGGTCGCGCGCGTGCGTGTAGCCATGAGGGTTAGGGTCGCGCGCGTGCGTAGCCATGAGGGTTAGGGTCGCGCGCGTGTGTGTAGCCATTAGGGTTAGGGGCGCGCGCGTGCGTGTAGCCATTAGGGTTAGGGGCGCGCGCGTGTGTAGTCGTTAGGGTCGCGCGCGTGTAGCCATTAGGGTTAGGGTCGCGCGCGCGCGTGTAGCCATTAGGGTTAGGGTCGCGCGCGCGCGTGTAGCCATTAGGGGTAGGGTTGTGTGTGTGTAGCTATTAAGGTTAGGTTACAGTTGGGTTAGGGTTACTATTGGGTTAGTGAGTTAGGGTTAGTAGTTAGGGTTAGTCATGGTTAGAGTTAGGATTATGGTTATTAGGGGTGGGTTAGGGATTACTGGTTAGGGGTTGGGGCTATGGTTCAGATTTAGGGTTAGGTTAGGGGTTGGGGTAGGGTTAGGGGTTAGTTGTTAGGGTTAGGGGTTAGTTGTTAGGGTTAGGCTTAGGTTAGGGGTTAGTCATTAGGGTTAAGGGTTAGTTGCTAGGGGTTAGGGGTTAGTCCTTAGGGTTAGGGTTTGGGGTAGGGTTAGGGGTTAGTCATTAGGGTTAGGGCTTGGGGTTATGGTTTAGGGTTAGATTAGGGGTTAGTCCTTAGGATTAGGGGTTGTGGTAGGGGTAGCGGTTAGTCATTAGGGTTAGGGTTTGTGGTTATGGTTTAGGGTTAGGTTAGGGGTTAGTCATTAGGTTTAGGGGTTGGGGTAGGCTTAGGGGGTAGTCATTAGGTTTAGGGGTTGGGCTTATGGTTTAGGGTTAGCTTAGGGGTTAGTTATTAGGGTTAGGGGTTAGTTTTTAGGGTTATGGGTTAGGGTTAGGTTAGGGCTTCGTTATTAGGGTTGGGGTTAGGGCTTGTGGTAGGGTTAGTGGTTAGTCGTTTGGGTTAGGTTTGGGGTTAGTCGTTAGGGTTAGGGGTTGGGGTAGGGTTAGGTGGTAGTCATTAGGGTTAGGGGTTAGTTATTAGGGTTAGCCTTAGGTTAGCGGTTAGTCATTAGGGTTAGGGGTTGTGGTAGGGTTAGGGGTTAGTCGCTAGGGGTTAGGGTTATGGGTTAGTCATTAGGGTTAGGGTTTGTGGTTATGGTTTAGGGTTAGGTTGGGGATTAGTCCTTAGGGTTAGGGGTTGTGGTAGGGTTAGTGGTTAGTCATTAGGGTTAGGGCTTGGGGTTATGGTTTAGGGTTAGGTTAGGGGTTAGTCCTTAGGGTTAGGGGTTGTGGTAGGGTTACGGGTTAGTCTTTAGGGTTAGGGTTTGTGGTTATGGTTTAGGGTTAGGTTAGGGGGTAGTCATTAGGGTTAGGGGTTAGTTTTTAGGGTTAGCCTTGGGTTAGGGCTTAGTCTTTAGGGTTAGGGGTTGTGGTAGGGTTAGGGGTTAGTCACTAGGGGTTAGGGTTATGGGTTAGTCATTAGGGTTAGGCTTTGGGGTTAGTCCTTAAGGTTAGGGGTTGTGGTAGGGTTAGGGGTTAGTCATTAGGGTTAGGGCTTGGGGTTATGGTTTAGGGTTAGGTTAGGGGTTAGTCATTAGGGTTAGGGGTTGTGGTAGGGGTAGCGGGTAGTCATTAGGGTTAGGGTTTGTGTTTATGGTTTAGGGTTAGGTTAGGGGTTAGTCATTAGGTTTAGGGGTTGGGGTTATGGTTTAGGGTTAGCTTAGGGGTAGCTTAGGGTTTAGTTATTAGGGTTAGGGTTTGTGGTAGGGTTAGGGGTTAGTCCTTAGGGTTAGGGGTTGTGGTAGGGGTAGCGGTTAGTTATTAGCATTAGGGTTTGTGGTTATGGTTTAGGGTTAGCTTAGGGGTTAGTTATTAGGGTTAGGGTTTGTGGTAGGGTTAGGGGTTAGTTATTAGGGTTATGGTTTAGGGTTAGGTTAGGGGTTAGTTATCCGGGTTAGGGGTTGTGGTAGGGTTAGCGCTC
>NW_027439559.1:5000-40904 GCF_964188355.1 Buteo buteo
GCCCCTCCGGAAAAGAGGCTCGGCGGCGGCCGAGGGGCCCCGAGGTGTCCCGCCTCTGGCAAAGCCCGGAGCCCCAGCGCTGCGGGGCCTGCGGATAGGGCGCCAAGGGGAGGGGAAGAGCAGCAAGAGCTTTCGGGGCTGGGCCCTTCCCTGCGGGAGCAGGAGCCCGACGTTCGCCCCCCCGGAAAAGAGGCTCGGCGGCGGCCGACGGGCCCCGAGGTGTCCCGCCTCTGGCAAAGCCCGGAGCCCCAGCGCTGCGGGGCCTGCGGATAGGGCGCCAAGGGGAGGGGAAGAGCAGCAAGAGCTTTCGGGGCTGGGCCCTTCCCTGCGGGAGCAGGAGCCCAACGTTCGCCCCTCTGGAAAAGAGGCTCGGCGGCGGCCGAGGGGCCCCGAGGTGTCCCGCCTCTGGCAAAGCCCGGAGCCCCAGCGCTGCGGGGCCTGCGGATAGGGCGCCAAGGGGAGGGGAAGAGCAGCAAGAGCTTTCGGGGCTGGGCCCTTCCCTGCGGGAGCAGGAGCCCGACGTTCGCCCCTCCGGAAAAGAGGCTCGGCAGCGGCCGAGGGGCCCCGAGGTGTCCCGCCTCTGGCAAAGCCCGGAGCCCCAGCGCTGCGGGGCCTGCGGATAGGGCGCCAAGGGGAGGGGAAGAGCAGCAAGGGCTTTCAGGGCTGGGCCCTTCCCTGCGGGAGCAGGAGCCCGACGTTCGCCCCCCCGGAAAAGAGGCTCGGCGGCGGCCGAGGGGCCCCGAGGTGTCCCGCCTCTGGCAAAGCCTGGAGCCCCAGCGCTGCGGGGCCTGCGGATAGGGCGCCAAGGGGAGGGGAAGAGCAGCAAGAGCTTTCAGGGCTGGGCCCTTCCTTGCGGGAGCAGGAGCCCGACGTTCGCCCCTCCGGAAAAGAGGCTCGGCGGTGGCCGAGGGGCCCCGAGGTGTCCCGCCTCTGGCAAAGCCCGGAGCCCCAGCGCTGCGGGGCCTGCGGATAGGGCGCCAAGGGGAGGGGAAGAGCAGCAAGAGCTTTCGGGGCTGGGCCCTTCCCTGCAGGAGCAGGAGCCCGACGTTCGCCCCCCCGGAAAAGAGGCTCGGCGGCGGCCGACGGGATCCGAGGTGTCCCGCCTCTGGCAAAGCCCGGAGCCCCAGCGCTGCGGGGCCTGCGGATAGGGCGCCAAGGGGAGGGGAAGAGCAGCAAGAGCTTTCGGGGCTGGGCCCTTCCCTGCGGGAGCAGGAGCCCGACGTTCGCCCCCCCGGAAAAGAGGCTCGGCGGCGGCCGACGGGATCCGAGGTGTCCCGCCTCTGGCAAAGCCCGGAGCCCCAGCGCTGCGGGGCCTGCGGATAGGGCGCCAAGGGGAGGGGAAGAGCAGCAAGAGCTTTCGGGGCTGGGCCCTTCCCTGCGGGAGCAGGAGCCCGACGTTCGCCCCCCCGGAAAAGAGGCTCGGCGGCGGCCGACGGGATCCGAGGTGTCCCGCCTCTGGCAAAGCCCGGAGCCCCAGCGCTGCGGGGCCTGTGGATAGGGCGCCAAGGGGAGGGGAAGAGCAGCAAGAGCTTTCGGGGCTGGGCCCTTCCCTGCGGGAGCAGGAGCCCGACGTTCGCCCCCCCGGAAAAGAGGCTCGGCGGCGGCCGACGGGATCCGAGGTGTCCCGCCTCTGGCAAAGCCCGGAGCCCCAGCGCTGCGGGGCCTGCGGATAGGGCGCCAAGGGGAGGGGAAGAGCAGCAAGAGCGTTCGGGGCTGGGCCCTTCCCTGCGGGAGCAGGAGCCCGACGTTCGCCCCCCCGGAAAAGAGGCTCGGCGGCGGCCGACGGGCCCCGAGGTGTCCCGCCTCTGGCAAAGCCCGGAGCCCCAGCGCTGCGGGGCCTGCGGATAGGGCGCCAAGGGGAGGGGAAGAGCAGCAAGAGCTTTCGGGGCTGGGCCCTTCCCTGCGGGAGCAGGAGCCCGACGTTCGCCCCCCCGGAAAAGAGGCTCGGCGGCGGCCGACGGGCCCCGAGGTGTCCCGCCTCTGGCAAAGCCCGGAGCCCCAGCGCTGCGGGGCCTGCGGATAGGGCGCCAAGGGGAGGGGAAGAGCAGCAAGAGCTTTTGGGGCTGGGCCCTTCCCTGCGGGAGCAGGAGCCCGACGTTCGCCCCTCCGGAAAAGAGGATCGGCGGCGGCCGAGGGGCCCCGAGGTGTCCCGCCTCTGGCAAAGCCCGGAGCCCCAGCGCTGCGGGGCCTGCGGATAGGGCGCCAAGGGGAGGGGAAGAGCAGCAAGAGCTTTCAGGGCTGGGCCCTTCCCTGCGGGAGCAGGAGCCCGACGTTCGCCCCCCCGGAAAAGAGGCTCGGCGGCGGCCGACGGGCCCCGAGGTGTCCCGCCTCTGGCAAAGCCCGGAGCCCCAGCGCTGCGGGGCCTGCGGATAGGGCACCAAGGGGAGGGGAAGAGCAGCAAGAGCTTTCGGGGCTGGGCCCTTCCCTGCGGGAGCAGGAGCCCGACGTTCGCACCTCCGGAAAAGAGGCTCGGCGGCGGCCGACGGGCCCCGAGGTGTCCCGCCTCTGGCAAAGCCCGGAGCCCCAGCGCTGCGGGGCCTGCGGATAGGGCGCCAAGGGGAGGGGAAGAGCAGCAAGAGCTTTCGGGGCTGGGCCCTTCCCTGCGGGAGCAGGAGCCCGACGTTCGCCCCCCCGGAAAAGAGGCTCGGCTGCGGCCGACGGGCCCGAGGTGTCCCGCCTCTGGCAAAGCCCAGAGCCCCAGCGCTGCGGGGCCTGCGGATAGGGCGCCAAGGGGAGGGGAAGAGCAGCAAGAGCTTTCGGGGCTGGGCCCTTCCCTGCGGGAGCAGGAGCCCGACGTTCGCCCCCCCGGAAAAGAGGCTCGGCGGCGGCCGACGGGATCCGAGGTGTCCCGCCTCTGGCAAAGCCCGGAGCCCCAGCGCTGCGGGGCCTGCGGATAGGGCGCCAAGGGGAGGGGAAGAGCAGCAAGAGCGTTCGGGGCTGGGCCCTTCCCTGCGGGAGCAGGAGCCCGACGTTCGCCCCCCCGGAAAAGAGGCTCGGCGGCGGCCGACGGGCCCCGAGGTGTCCCGCCTCTGGCAAAGCCCGGAGCCCCAGCGCTGCGGGGCCTGCGGATAGGGCGCCAAGGGGAGGGGAAGAGCAGCAAGAGCTTTCGGGGCTGGGCCCTTCCCTGCGGGAGCAGGAGCCCGACGTTCGCCCCCCCGGAAAAGAGGCTCGGCGGCGGCCGACGGGCCCCGAGGTGTCCCGCCTCTGGCAAAGCCCGGAGCCCCAGCGCTGCGGGGCCTGCGGATAGGGCGCCAAGGGGAGGGGAAGAGCAGCAAGAGCTTTTGGGGCTGGGCCCTTCCCTGCGGGAGCAGGAGCCCGACGTTCGCCCCTCCGGAAAAGAGGATCGGCGGCGGCCGAGGGGCCCCGAGGTGTCCTGCCTCTGGCAAAGCCCGGAGCCCCAGCGCTGCGGGGCCTGCGGATAGGGCGCCAAGGGGAGGGGAAGAGCAGCAAGAGCTTTCAGGGCTGGGCCCTTCCCTGCGGGAGCAGGAGCCCGACGTTCGCCCCCCCGGAAAAGAGACTCGGCGGCGGCCGACGGGCCCCGAGGTGTCCCGCCTCTGGCAAAGCCCGGAGCCCCAGCGCTGCGAGGCCTGCGGATAGGGCACCAAGGGGAGGGGAAGAGCAGCAAGAGCTTTCGGGGCTGGGCCCTTCCCTGCGGGAGCAGGAGCCCGACGTTCGCACCTCCGGAAAAGAGGCTCGGCGGCGGCCGACGGGCCCCGAGGTGTCCCGCCTCTGGCAAAGCCCGGAGCCCCAGCGCTGCGGGGCCTGCGGATAGGGCGCCAAGGGGAGGGGAAGAGCAGCAAGAGCTTTCGGGGCTGGGCCCTTCCCTGCGGGAGCAGGAGCCCGACGTTCGCCCCCCCGGAAAAGAGGCTCGGCTGCGGCCGACGGGCCCGAGGTGTCCCGCCTCTGGCAAAGCCCAGAGCCCCAGCGCTGCGGGGCCTGCGGATAGGGCGCCAAGGGGAGGGGAAGAGCAGCAAGAGCTTTCGGGGCTGGGCCCTTCCCTGCGGGAGCAGGAGCCCGACGTTCGCACCTCCGGAAAAGAGGCTCGGCGGCGGCCGAGGGGCCCCGAGGTGTCCCGCCTCTGGCAAAGCCCGGAGCCCCAGCGCTGCGGGGCCTGCGGATAGGGCGCCAAGGGGAGGGGAAGAGCAGCAAGAGCTTTCAGGGCTGGGCCCTTCCCTGCGGGAGCAGGAGCCCGACGTTCGCCAGTCCGGAAAAGAGGCTCGGCGGCGGCCGACGGGCCCCGAGGTGTCCCGCCTCTGGCAAAGCCCGGAGCCCCAGCGCTGCGGGGCCTGCGGATAGGGCGCCAAGGGGAGGGGAAGAGCAGCAAGAGCTTTCGGGGCTGGGCCCTTCCCTGCGGGAGCAGGAGCCCGACGTTCGCCCCCCCGGAAAAGAGGATCGGCGGCGGTCGAGGGGCCCCGAGGTGTCCCGACTCTGGCAAAGCCCGGAGCCCCAGCGCTGCGGGGCCTGCGGATAGGGCGCCAAGGGGAGGGGAATAGCAGCAAGAGCTTTCAGGGCTCTGCCCTTCCCTACGGGAGCAGGAGCCCGACGTTCGCCCCTCCGGAAAAGAGGCTCGGCGGCGGCCGAGGGGCCCCGAGGTGTCCCGCCTCTGGCAAAGCCCGGAGCCCCAGCGCTGCGGGGCCTGCGGATAGGGCGCCAAGGGGAGGGGAAGAGCAGCAAGAGCTTTCGGGGCTGGGCCCTTCCCTGCGGGAGCAGGAGCCCGACGTTCGCCCCCCCGGAAAAGAGGCTCGGCGGCGGCCGACGGGCCCCGAGGTGTCCCGCCTCTGGCAAAGCCCGGAGCCCCAGCGCTGCGGGGCCTGCGGATAGGGCGCCAAGGGGAGGGGAAGAGCAGCAAGAGCTTTCGGGGCTGGGCCCTTCCCTGCGGGAGCAGGAGCCCAACGTTCGCCCCTCTGGAAAAGAGGCTCGGCGGCGGCCGAGGGGCCCCGAGGTGTCCCGCCTCTGGCAAAGCCCGGAGCCCCAGCGCTGCGGGGCCTGCGGATAGGGCGCCAAGGGGAGGGGAAGAGCAGCAAGAGCTTTCGGGGCTGGGCCCTTCCCTGCGGGAGCAGGAGCCCGACGTTCGCCCCTCCGGAAAAGAGGCTCGGCAGCGGCCGAGGGGCCCCGAGGTGTCCCGCCTCTGGCAAAGCCCGGAGCCCCAGCGCTGCGGGGCCTGCGGATAGGGCGCCAAGGGGAGGGGAAGAGCAGCAAGGGCTTTCAGGGCTGGGCCCTTCCCTGCGGGAGCAGGAGCCCGACGTTCGCCCCCCCGGAAAAGAGGCTCGGCGGCGGCCGAGGGGCCCCGAGGTGTCCCGCCTCTGGCAAAGCCTGGAGCCCCAGCGCTGCGGGGCCTGCGGATAGGGCGCCAAGGGGAGGGGAAGAGCAGCAAGAGCTTTCAGGGCTGGGCCCTTCCTTGCGGGAGCAGGAGCCCGACGTTCGCCCCTCCGGAAAAGAGGCTCGGCGGTGGCCGAGGGGCCCCGAGGTGTCCCGCCTCTGGCAAAGCCCGGAGCCCCAGCGCTGCGGGGCCTGCGGATAGGGCGCCAAGGGGAGGGGAAGAGCAGCAAGAGCTTTTGGGGCTGGGCCCTTCCCTGCAGGAGCAGGAGCCCGACGTTCGCCCCCCCGGAAAAGAGGCTCGGCGGCGGCCGACGGGATCCGAGGTGTCCCGCCTCTGGCAAAGCCCGGAGCCCCAGCGCTGCGGGGCCTGCGGATAGGGCGCCAAGGGGAGGGGAAGAGCAGCAAGAGCTTTCGGGGCTGGGCCCTTCCCTGCGGGAGCAGGAGCCCGACGTTCGCCCCCCCGGAAAAGAGGCTCGGCGGCGGCCGACGGGATCCGAGGTGTCCCGCCTCTGGCAAAGCCCGGAGCCCCAGCGCTGCGGGGCCTGCGGATAGGGCGCCAAGGGGAGGGGAAGAGCAGCAAGAGCTTTCGGGGCTGGGCCCTTCCCTGCGGGAGCAGGAGCCCGACGTTCGCCCCCCCGGAAAAGAGGCTCGGCGGCGGCCGACGGGATCCGAGGTGTCCCGCCTCTGGCAAAGCCCGGAGCCCCAGCGCTGCGGGGCCTGTGGATAGGGCGCCAAGGGGAGGGGAAGAGCAGCAAGAGCTTTCGGGGCTGGGCCCTTCCCTGCGGGAGCAGGAGCCCGACGTTCGCCCCCCCGGAAAAGAGGCTCGGCGGCGGCCGACGGGATCCGAGGTGTCCCGCCTCTGGCAAAGCCCGGAGCCCCAGCGCTGCGGGGCCTGCGGATAGGGCGCCAAGGGGAGGGGAAGAGCAGCAAGAGCGTTCGGGGCTGGGCCCTTCCCTGCGGGAGCAGGAGCCCGACGTTCGCCCCCCCGGAAAAGAGGCTCGGCGGCGGCCGACGGGCCCCGAGGTGTCCCGCCTCTGGCAAAGCCCGGAGCCCCAGCGCTGCGGGGCCTGCGGATAGGGCGCCAAGGGGAGGGGAAGAGCAGCAAGAGCTTTCGGGGCTGGGCCCTTCCCTGCGGGAGCAGGAGCCCGACGTTCGCCCCCCCGGAAAAGAGGCTCGGCGGCGGCCGACGGGCCCCGAGGTGTCCCGCCTCTGGCAAAGCCCGGAGCCCCAGCGCTGCGGGGCCTGCGGATAGGGCGCCAAGGGGAGGGGAAGAGCAGCAAGAGCTTTTGGGGCTGGGCCCTTCCCTGCGGGAGCAGGAGCCCGACGTTCGCCCCTCCGGAAAAGAGGATCGGCGGCGGCCGAGGGGCCCCGAGGTGTCCCGCCTCTGGCAAAGCCCGGAGCCCCAGCGCTGCGGGGCCTGCGGATAGGGCGCCAAGGGGAGGGGAAGAGCAGCAAGAGCTTTCAGGGCTGGGCCCTTCCCTGCGGGAGCAGGAGCCCGACGTTCGCCCCCCCGGAAAAGAGGCTCGGCGGCGGCCGACGGGCCCCGAGGTGTCCCGCCTCTGGCAAAGCCCGGAGCCCCAGCGCTGCGGGGCCTGCGGATAGGGCACCAAGGGGAGGGGAAGAGCAGCAAGAGCTTTCGGGGCTGGGCCCTTCCCTGCGGGAGCAGGAGCCCGACGTTCGCACCTCCGGAAAAGAGGCTCGGCGGCGGCCGACGGGCCCCGAGGTGTCCCGCCTCTGGCAAAGCCCGGAGCCCCAGCGCTGCGGGGCCTGCGGATAGGGCGCCAAGGGGAGGGGAAGAGCAGCAAGAGCTTTCGGGGCTGGGCCCTTCCCTGCGGGAGCAGGAGCCCGACGTTCGCCCCCCCGGAAAAGAGGCTCGGCTGCGGCCGACGGGCCCGAGGTGTCCCGCCTCTGGCAAAGCCCAGAGCCCCAGCGCTGCGGGGCCTGCGGATAGGGCGCCAAGGGGAGGGGAAGAGCAGCAAGAGCTTTCGGGGCTGGGCCCTTCCCTGCGGGAGCAGGAGCCCGACGTTCGCCCCCCCGGAAAAGAGGCTCGGCGGCGGCCGACGGGATCCGAGGTGTCCCGCCTCTGGCAAAGCCCGGAGCCCCAGCGCTGCGGGGCCTGCGGATAGGGCGCCAAGGGGAGGGGAAGAGCAGCAAGAGCGTTCGGGGCTGGGCCCTTCCCTGCGGGAGCAGGAGCCCGACGTTCGCCCCCCCGGAAAAGAGGCTCGGCGGCGGCCGACGGGCCCCGAGGTGTCCCGCCTCTGGCAAAGCCCGGAGCCCCAGCGCTGCGGGGCCTGCGGATAGGGCGCCAAGGGGAGGGGAAGAGCAGCAAGAGCTTTCGGGGCTGGGCCCTTCCCTGCGGGAGCAGGAGCCCGACGTTCGCCCCCCCGGAAAAGAGGCTCGGCGGCGGCCGACGGGCCCCGAGGTGTCCCGCCTCTGGCAAAGCCCGGAGCCCCAGCGCTGCGGGGCCTGCGGATAGGGCGCCAAGGGGAGGGGAAGAGCAGCAAGAGCTTTTGGGGCTGGGCCCTTCCCTGCGGGAGCAGGAGCCCGACGTTCGCCCCTCCGGAAAAGAGGATCGGCGGCGGCCGAGGGGCCCCGAGGTGTCCTGCCTCTGGCAAAGCCCGGAGCCCCAGCGCTGCGGGGCCTGCGGATAGGGCGCCAAGGGGAGGGGAAGAGCAGCAAGAGCTTTCAGGGCTGGGCCCTTCCCTGCGGGAGCAGGAGCCCGACGTTCGCCCCCCCGGAAAAGAGACTCGGCGGCGGCCGACGGGCCCCGAGGTGTCCCGCCTCTGGCAAAGCCCGGAGCCCCAGCGCTGCGAGGCCTGCGGATAGGGCACCAAGGGGAGGGGAAGAGCAGCAAGAGCTTTCGGGGCTGGGCCCTTCCCTGCGGGAGCAGGAGCCCGACGTTCGCACCTCCGGAAAAGAGGCTCGGCGGCGGCCGACGGGCCCCGAGGTGTCCCGCCTCTGGCAAAGCCCGGAGCCCCAGCGCTGCGGGGCCTGCGGATAGGGCGCCAAGGGGAGGGGAAGAGCAGCAAGAGCTTTCGGGGCTGGGCCCTTCCCTGCGGGAGCAGGAGCCCGACGTTCGCCCCCCCGGAAAAGAGGCTCGGCTGCGGCCGACGGGCCCGAGGTGTCCCGCCTCTGGCAAAGCCCAGAGCCCCAGCGCTGCGGGGCCTGCGGATAGGGCGCCAAGGGGAGGGGAAGAGCAGCAAGAGCTTTCGGGGCTGGGCCCTTCCCTGCGGGAGCAGGAGCCCGACGTTCGCACCTCCGGAAAAGAGGCTCGGCGGCGGCCGAGGGGCCCCGAGGTGTCCCGCCTCTGGCAAAGCCCGGAGCCCCAGCGCTGCGGGGCCTGCGGATAGGGCGCCAAGGGGAGGGGAAGAGCAGCAAGAGCTTTCAGGGCTGGGCCCTTCCCTGCGGGAGCAGGAGCCCGACGTTCGCCAGTCCGGAAAAGAGGCTCGGCGGCGGCCGACGGGCCCCGAGGTGTCCCGCCTCTGGCAAAGCCCGGAGCCCCAGCGCTGCGGGGCCTGCGGATAGGGCGCCAAGGGGAGGGGAAGAGCAGCAAGAGCTTTCGGGGCTGGGCCCTTCCCTGCGGGAGCAGGAGCCCGACGTTCGCCCCCCCGGAAAAGAGGCTCGGCTGCGGCCGACGGGCCTGAGGTGTCCCGCCTCTGGCAAAGCCCAGAGCCCCAGCGCTGCGGGGCCTGCGGATAGGGCGCCAAGGGGAGGGGAAGAGCAGCAAGAGCTTTCGGGGCTGGGCCCTTCCCTGCGGGAGCAGGAGCCCGACGTTCGCCCCCCCGGAAAAGAGGCTCGGCGGCGGCCAACGGGCCCCGAGGTGTCCCGCCTCTGGCAAAGCCCGGAGCCCCAGCGCTGCGGGGCCTGCGGATAGGGCGCCAAGGGGAGGGGAAGAGCAGCAAGAGCTTTCGGGGCTGGGCCCTTCCCTGCGGGAGCAGGAGCCCGACGTTCGCCCCTCCGGAAAAGAGGCTCGGCGGCGGCCGACGGGCCCTGAGGTGTCCCGCCTCTGGCAAAGCCCGGAGCCCCAGCGCTGCGGGGCCTGCGGATAGGGCGCCAAGGGGAGGGGAAGAGCAGCAAGAGCTTTCGGGGCTGGGCCCTTCCCTGCGGGAGCAGGAGCCCGACGTTCGCCCCCCCGGAAAAGAGGATCGGCGGCAGTCGAGGGGCCCCGAGGTGTCCCGACTCTGGCAAAGCCCGGAGCCCCAGCGCTGCGGGGCCTGCGGATAGGGCGCCAAGGGGAGGGGAATAGCAGCAAGAGCTTTCAGGGCTCTGCCCTTCCCTACGGGAGCAGGAGCCCGACGTTCGCCCCTCCGGAAAAGAGGCTCGGCGGCGGCCGAGGGGCCCCGAGGTGTCCCGCCTCTGGCAAAGCCCGGAGCCCCAGCGCTGCGGGGCCTGCGGATAGGGCGCCAAGGGGAGGGGAAGAGCAGCAAGAGCTTTCGGGGCTGGGCCCTTCCCTGCGGGAGCAGGAGCCCGACGTTCGCCCCCCCGGAAAAGAGGCTCGGCGGCGGCCGACGGGCCCCGAGGTGTCCCGCCTCTGGCAAAGCCCGGAGCCCCAGCGCTGCGGGGCCTGCGGATAGGGCGCCAAGGGGAGGGGAAGAGCAGCAAGAGCTTTCGGGGCTGGGCCCTTCCCTGCGGGAGCAGGAGCCCGACGTTCGCCCCCCCGGAAAAGAGGCTCGGCGGCGGCCGAGGGGCCCCGAGGTGTCCCGCCTCTGGCAAAGCCCGGAGCCCCAGCGCTGCGGGGCCTGCGGATAGGGCGCCAAGGGGAGGGGAAGAGCAGCAAGAGCTTTCGGGGCTGGGCCCTTCCCTGCGGGAGCAGGAGCCCGACGTTCGCCCCTCCGGAAAAGAGGCTCGGCAGCGGCCGAGGGGCCCCGAGGTGTCCCGCCTCTGGCAAAGCCCGGAGCCCCAGCGCTGCGGGGCCTGCGGATAGGGCGCCAAGGGGAGGGGAAGAGCAGCAAGGGCTTTCAGGGCTGGGCCCTTCCCTGCGGGAGCAGGAGCCCGACGTTCGCCCCCCCGGAAAAGAGGCTCGGCGGCGGCCGAGGGGCCCCGAGGTGTCCCGCCTCTGGCAAAGCCTGGAGCCCCAGCGCTGCGGGGCCTGCGGATAGGGCGCCAAGGGGAGGGGAAGAGCAGCAAGAGCTTTCAGGGCTGGGCCCTTCCTTGCGGGAGCAGGAGCCCGACGTTCGCCCCTCCGGAAAAGAGGCTCGGCGGTGGCCGAGGGGCCCCGAGGTGTCCCGCCTCTGGCAAAGCCCGGAGCCCCAGCGCTGCGGGGCCTGCGGATAGGGCGCCAAGGGGAGGGGAAGAGCAGCAAGAGCTTTCGGGGCTGGGCCCTTCCCTGCAGGAGCAGGAGCCCGACGTTCGCCCCCCCGGAAAAGAGGCTCGGCGGCGGCCGACGGGATCCGAGGTGTCCCGCCTCTGGCAAAGCCCGGAGCCCCAGCGCTGCGGGGCCTGCGGATAGGGCGCCAAGGGGAGGGGAAGAGCAGCAAGAGCTTTCGGGGCTGGGCCCTTCCCTGCGGGAGCAGGAGCCCGACGTTCGCCCCCCCGGAAAAGAGGCTCGGCGGCGGCCGACGGGATCCGAGGTGTCCCGCCTCTGGCAAAGCCCGGAGCCCCAGCGCTGCGGGGCCTGCGGATAGGGCGCCAAGGGGAGGGGAAGAGCAGCAAGAGCTTTCGGGGCTGGGCCCTTCCCTGCGGGAGCAGGAGCCCGACGTTCGCCCCCCCGGAAAAGAGGCTCGGCGGCGGCCGACGGGATCCGAGGTGTCCCGCCTCTGGCAAAGCCCGGAGCCCCAGCGCTGCGGGGCCTGTGGATAGGGCGCCAAGGGGAGGGGAAGAGCAGCAAGAGCTTTCGGGGCTGGGCCCTTCCCTGCGGGAGCAGGAGCCCGACGTTCGCCCCTCCGGAAAAGAGGATCGGCGGCGGCCGAGGGGCCCCGAGGTGTCCCGCCTCTGGCAAAGCCCGGAGCCCCAGCGCTGCGGGGCCTGCGGATAGGGCGCCAAGGGGAGGGGAAGAGCAGCAAGAGCTTTCAGGGCTGGGCCCTTCCCTGCGGGAGCAGGAGCCCGACGTTCGCCCCCCCGGAAAAGAGGCTCGGCGGCGGCCGACGGGCCCCGAGGTGTCCCGCCTCTGGCAAAGCCCGGAGCCCCAGCGCTGCGGGGCCTGCGGATAGGGCACCAAGGGGAGGGGAAGAGCAGCAAGAGCTTTCGGGGCTGGGCCCTTCCCTGCGGGAGCAGGAGCCCGACGTTCGCACCTCCGGAAAAGAGGCTCGGCGGCGGCCGACGGGCCCCGAGGTGTCCCGCCTCTGGCAAAGCCCGGAGCCCCAGCGCTGCGGGGCCTGCGGATAGGGCGCCAAGGGGAGGGGAAGAGCAGCAAGAGCTTTCGGGGCTGGGCCCTTCCCTGCGGGAGCAGGAGCCCGACGTTCGCCCCCCCGGAAAAGAGGCTCGGCTGCGGCCGACGGGCCCGAGGTGTCCCGCCTCTGGCAAAGCCCAGAGCCCCAGCGCTGCGGGGCCTGCGGATAGGGCGCCAAGGGGAGGGGAAGAGCAGCAAGAGCTTTCGGGGCTGGGCCCTTCCCTGCGGGAGCAGGAGCCCGACGTTCGCCCCCCCGGAAAAGAGGCTCGGCGGCGGCCGACGGGATCCGAGGTGTCCCGCCTCTGGCAAAGCCCGGAGCCCCAGCGCTGCGGGGCCTGCGGATAGGGCGCCAAGGGGAGGGGAAGAGCAGCAAGAGCGTTCGGGGCTGGGCCCTTCCCTGCGGGAGCAGGAGCCCGACGTTCGCCCCCCCGGAAAAGAGGCTCGGCGGCGGCCGACGGGCCCCGAGGTGTCCCGCCTCTGGCAAAGCCCGGAGCCCCAGCGCTGCGGGGCCTGCGGATAGGGCGCCAAGGGGAGGGGAAGAGCAGCAAGAGCTTTCGGGGCTGGGCCCTTCCCTGCGGGAGCAGGAGCCCGACGTTCGCCCCCCCGGAAAAGAGGCTCGGCGGCGGCCGAGGGGCCCCGAGGTGTCCCGCCTCTGGCAAAGCCCGGAGCCCCAGCGCTGCGGGGCCTGCGGATAGGGCGCCAAGGGGAGGGGAAGAGCAGCAAGAGCTTTTGGGGCTGGGCCCTTCCCTGCGGGAGCAGGAGCCCGACGTTCGCCCCTCCGGAAAAGAGGATCGGCGGCGGCCGAGGGGCCCCGAGGTGTCCTGCCTCTGGCAAAGCCCGGAGCCCCAGCGCTGCGGGGCCTGCGGATAGGGCGCCAAGGGGAGGGGAAGAGCAGCAAGAGCTTTCAGGGCTGGGCCCTTCCCTGCGGGAGCAGGAGCCCGACGTTCGCCCCCCCGGAAAAGAGGCTCGGCGGCGGCCGGCGGGCCCCGAGGTGTCCCGCCTCTGGCAAAGCCCGGAGCCCCAGCGCTGCGGGGCCTGCGGATAGGGCACCAAGGGGAGGGGAAGAGCAGCAAGAGCTTTCGGGGCTGGGCCCTTCCCTGCGGGAGCAGGAGCCCGACGTTCGCACCTCCGGAAAAGAGGCTCGGCGGCGGCCGACGGGCCCCGAGGTGTCCCGCCTCTGGCAAAGCCCGGAGCCCCAGCGCTGCGGGGCCTGCGGATAGGGCGCCAAGGGGAGGGGAAGAGCAGCAAGAGCTTTCGGGGCTGGGCCCTTCCCTGCGGGAGCAGGAGCCCGACGTTCGCCCCCCCGGAAAAGAGGCTCGGCTGCGGCCGACGGGCCCGAGGTGTCCCGCCTCTGGCAAAGCCCAGAGCCCCAGCGCTGCGGGGCCTGCGGATAGGGCGCCAAGGGGAGGGGAAGAGCAGCAAGAGCTTTCGGGGCTGGGCCCTTCCCTGCGGGAGCAGGAGCCCGACGTTCGCACCTCCGGAAAAGAGGCTCGGCGGCGGCCGAGGGGCCCCGAGGTGTCCCGCCTCTGGCAAAGCCCGGAGCCCCAGCGCTGCGGGGCCTGCGGATAGGGCGCCAAGGGGAGGGGAAGAGCAGCAAGAGCTTTCAGGGCTGGGCCCTTCCCTGCGGGAGCAGGAGCCCGACGTTCGCCCCCCCGGAAAAGAGGCTCGGCGGCGGCCGACGGGCCCCGAGGTGTCCCGCCTCTGGCAAAGCCCGGAGCCCCAGCGCTGCGGGGCCTGCGGATAGGGCGCCAAGGGGAGGGGAAGAGCAGCAAGAGCTTTCGGGGCTGGGCCCTTCCCTGCGGGAGCAGGAGCCCGACGTTCGCCCCCCCGGAAAAGAGGCTCGGCTGCGGCCGACGGGCCTGAGGTGTCCCGCCTCTGGCAAAGCCCAGAGCCCCAGCGCTGCGGGGCCTGCGGATAGGGCGCCAAGGGGAGGGGAAGAGCAGCAAGAGCTTTCGGGGCTGGGCCCTTCCCTGCGGGAGCAGGAGCCCGACGTTCGCCCCCCCGGAAAAGAGGCTCGGCGGCGGCCAACGGGCCCCGAGGTGTCCCGCCTCTGGCAAAGCCCGGAGCCCCAGCGCTGCGGGGCCTGCGGATAGGGCGCCAAGGGGAGGGGAAGAGCAGCAAGAGCTTTCGGGGCTGGGCCCTTCCCTGCGGGAGCAGGAGCCCGACGTTCGCCCCTCCGGAAAAGAGGCTCGGCGGCGGCCGACGGGCCCTGAGGTGTCCCGCCTCTGGCAAAGCCCGGAGCCCCAGCGCTGCGGGGCCTGCGGATAGGGCGCCAAGGGGAGGGGAAGAGCAGCAAGAGCTTTCGGGGCTGGGCCCTTCCCTGCGGGAGCAGGAGCCCGACGTTCGCCCCCCCGGAAAAGAGGATCGGCGGCGGTCGAGGGGCCCCGAGGTGTCCCGACTCTGGCAAAGCCCGGAGCCCCAGCGCTGCGGGGCCTGCGGATAGGGCGCCAAGGGGAGGGGAATAGCAGCAAGAGCTTTCAGGGCTCTGCCCTTCCCTACGGGAGCAGGAGCCCGACGTTCGCCCCTCCGGAAAAGAGGCTCGGCGGCGGCCGAGGGGCCCCGAGGTGTCCCGCCTCTGGCAAAGCCCGGAGCCCCAGCGCTGCGGGGCCTGCGGATAGGGCGCCAAGGGGAGGGGAAGAGCAGCAAGAGCTTTCGGGGCTGGGCCCTTCCCTGCGGGAGCAGGAGCCCGACGTTCGCCCCCCCGGAAAAGAGGCTCGGCGGCGGCCGACGGGCCCCGAGGTGTCCCGCCTCTGGCAAAGCCCGGAGCCCCAGCGCTGCGGGGCCTGCGGATAGGGCGCCAAGGGGAGGGGAAGAGCAGCAAGAGCTTTCGGGGCTGGGCCCTTCCCTGCGGGAGCAGGAGCCCAACGTTCGCCCCTCTGGAAAAGAGGCTCGGCGGCGGCCGAGGGGCCCCGAGGTGTCCCGCCTCTGGCAAAGCCCGGAGCCCCAGCGCTGCGGGGCCTGCGGATAGGGCGCCAAGGGGAGGGGAAGAGCAGCAAGAGCTTTCGGGGCTGGGCCCTTCCCTGCGGGAGCAGGAGCCCGACGTTCGCCCCTCCGGAAAAGAGGCTCGGCGGCGGCCGAGGGGCCCCGAGGTGTCCCGCCTCTGGCAAAGCCCGGAGCCCCAGCGCTGCGGGGCCTGCGGATAGGGCGCCAAGGGGAGGGGAAGAGCAGCAAGGGCTTTCAGGGCTGGGCCCTTCCCTGCGGGAGCAGGAGCCCGACGTTCGCCCCCCCGGAAAAGAGGCTCGGCGGCGGCCGAGGGGCCCCGAGGTGTCCCGCCTCTGGCAAAGCCTGGAGCCCCAGCGCTGCGGGGCCTGCGGATAGGGCGCCAAGGGGAGGGGAAGAGCAGCAAGAGCTTTCAGGGCTGGGCCCTTCCTTGCGGGAGCAGGAGCCCGACGTTCGCCCCTCCGGAAAAGAGGCTCGGCGGTGGCCGAGGGGCCCCGAGGTGTCCCGCCTCTGGCAAAGCCCGGAGCCCCAGCGCTGCGGGGCCTGCGGATAGGGCGCCAAGGGGAGGGGAAGAGCAGCAAGAGCTTTCGGGGCTGGGCCCTTCCCTGCGGGAGCAGGAGCCCGACGTTCGCCCCCCCGGAAAAGAGGCTCGGCGGCGGCCGACGGGATCCGAGGTGTCCCGCCTCTGGCAAAGCCCGGAGCCCCAGCGCTGCGGGGCCTGCGGATAGGGCGCCAAGGGGAGGGGAAGAGCAGCAAGAGCTTTCGGGGCTGGGCCCTTCCCTGCGGGAGCAGGAGCCCGACGTTCGCCCCCCCGGAAAAGAGGCTCGGCGGCGGCCGACGGGATCCGAGGTGTCCCGCCTCTGGCAAAGCCCGGAGCCCCAGCGCTGCGGGGCCTGCGGATAGGGCGCCAAGGGGAGGGGAAGAGCAGCAAGAGCGTTCGGGGCTGGGCCCTTCCCTGCGGGAGCAGGAGCCCGACGTTCGCCCCCCCGGAAAAGAGGCTCGGCGGCGGCCGACGGGCCCCGAGGTGTCCCGCCTCTGGCAAAGCCCGGAGCCCCAGCGCTGCGGGGCCTGCGGATAGGGCGCCAAGGGGAGGGGAAGAGCAGCAAGAGCTTTCGGGGCTGGGCCCTTCCCTGCGGGAGCAGGAGCCCGACGTTCGCCCCCCCGGAAAAGAGGCTCGGCGGCGGCCGAGGGGCCCCGAGGTGTCCCGCCTCTGGCAAAGCCCGGAGCCCCAGCGCTGCGGGTCCTGCGGATAGGGCGCCAAGGGGAGGGGAAGAGCAGCAAGAGCTTTCGGGGCTGGGCCCTTCCCTGCGGGAGCAGGAGCCCGACGTTCGCCCCCCCGGAAAAGAGGCTCGGCGGCGGCCGACGGGCCCCGAGGTGTCCCGCCTCTGGCAAAGCCCGGAGCCCCAGCGCTGCGGGGCCTGCGGATAGGGCGCCAAGGGGAGGGGAAGAGCAGCAAGAGCTTTCGGGGCTGGGCCTTTCCCTTCGGGAGCAGGAGCCCGACGTTCGCCCCCCCGGAAAAGAGGCTCGGCGGCGGCCGAGGGGCCCCGAGGTGTCCCGCCTCTGGCAAAGCCCGGAGCCCCAGCGCTGCGGGGCCTGCGGATAGGGCGCCAAGGGGAGGGGAAGAGCAGCAAGAGCTTTCGGGGCTGGGCCCTTCCCTGCGGGAGCAGGAGCCCGACGTTCGCCCCCCCGGAAAAGAGGCTCGGCGGCGGCCGAGGGGCCCCGAGGTGTCCCGCCTCTGGCAAAGCCCGCAGCCCCAGCGCTGCGGGGCCTGCGCATAGGGCGCCAAGGGGAGGGGAAGAGCAGCAAGAGCTTTCGGGGCTGGGCCCTTCCCTGCGGGAGCAGGAGCCCGACGTTCGCCCCCCCGGAAAAGAGGCTCGGCGGCGGCCGACGGGCCCCGAGGTGTCCCGCCTCTGGCAAAGCCCGGAGCCCCAGCGCTGCGGGGCCTGCGGATAGGGCGCCAAGGGGAGGGGAAGAGCAGCAAGAGCTTTCGGGGCTGGGCCCTTCCCTGCGGGAGCAGGAGCCCGACGTTCGCCCCCCCGGAAAAGAGGCTGGGCGGCGGCCGACGGGCCCCGAGGTGTCCCGCCTCTGGCAAAGCTTGGAGCCCCAGCGCTGCGGGGCCTGCGGATAGGGCGCCAAGGGGAGGGGAAGAGCAGCAAGAGCTTTCGGGGCTGGGCCCTTCCCTGCGGGAGCAGGAGCCCGACGTTCGCCCCCCCGGAAAAGAGGCTCGGCCGCGGCCGACGGGCCCCGAGGTGTCCCGCCTCTGGCAAAGCCCGGAGCCCCAGCGCTGCGGGGCCTGCGGATAGGGCGCCAAGGGGAGGGGAAGGGCAGCAAGAGCTTTCGGGGCTGGGCCCTTCCCTGCGGGAGCAGGAGCCCGACGTTCGCCCCCCCGGAAAAGAGGCTCGGCCGCGGCCGAAGGGCCCCGAGGTGTCCCGCCTCTGGCAAAGCCCGGAGCCCCAGCGCTGCGGGGCCTGCGGATAGGGCACCAAGGGGAGGGGAAGAGCAGCAAGAGCTTTCGGGGCTGGGCCCTTCCCTGCGGGAGCAGGAGCCCGACGTTCGCCCCCCCGGAAAAGAGGCTCGGCGGCGGCCGAGGGGCCCCGAGGTGTCCCGCCTCTGGCAAAGCCCGGAGCCCCAGCGCTGCGGGGCCTGCGGATAGGGCACCAAGGGGAGGGGAAGAGCAGCAAGAGCTTTCGGGGCTGGGCCCTTCCCTGCGGGAGCAGGAGCCCGACGTTCGCCCCCCCGGAAAAGAGGCTCGGCGGCGGCCGAGGGGCCCCGAGGTGTCCCGCCTCTGGCAAAGCCCGGAGCCCCAGCGCTGCGGGGCCTGCGGATAGGGCGCCAAGGGGAGGGGAAGAGCAGCAAGAGCTTTCGGGGCTGGGCCCTTCCCTGCGGGAGCAGGAGCCCGACGTTCGCCCCCCCGGAAAAGAGGCTCGGCGGCGGCCGACGGGCCCCGAGGTGTCCCGCCTCTGGCAAAGCCCGGAGCCCCAGCGCTGCGGGGCCTGCGGATAGGGCGCCAAGGGGAGGGGAAGAGCAGCAAGAGCTTTCGGGGCTGGGCCCTTCCCTGCGGGAGCAGGAGCCCGACGTTCGCCCCCCCGGAAAAGAGGCTCGGCGGCGGCCGAGGGGCCTCGAGGTGTCCCGCCTCTGGCAAAGCCCGCAGCCCCAGCGCTGCGGGGCCTGCGGATAGGGCGCCAAGGGGAGGGGAAGAGCAGCAAGAGCTTTCGGGGCTGGGCCCTTCCCTGCGGGAGCAGGAGCCCGACGTTCGCCCCCCCGGAAAAGAGGCTCGGCGGCGGCCGACGGGCCCCGAGGTGTCCCGCCTCTGGCAAAGCCCGGAGCCCCAGCGCTGCGGGGCCTGCGGATAGGGCGCCAAGGGGAGGGGAAGAGCAGCAAGAGCTTTCGGGGCTGGGCCCTTCCCTGCGGGAGCAGGAGCCCGACGTTCGCCCCCCCGGAAAAGAGGCTCGGCGGCGGCCGACGGGCCCCGAGGTGTCCCGCCTCTGGCAAAGCCCGGAGCCCCAGCGCTGCGGGGCCTGCGGATAGGGCGCCAAGGGGAGGGGAAGAGCAGCAAGAGCTTTCGGGGCTGGGCCCTTCCCTGCGGGAGCAGGAGCCCGACGTTCGCCCCCCCGGAAAAGAGGCTCGGCGGCGGCCGAGGGGCCCCGAGGTGTCCCGCCTCTGGCAAAGCCCGGAGCCCCAGCGCTGCGGGGCCTGCGGATAGGGCGCCAAGGGGAGGGGAAGAGCAGCAAGAGCTTTCGGGGCTGGGCCCTTCCCTGCGGGAGCAGGAGCCCGACGTTCGCCCCCCCGGAAAAGAGGCTCGGCGGCGGCCGACGGGCCCCGAGGTGTCCCGCCTCTGGCAAAGCCCGGAGCCCCAGCGCTGCGGGGCCTGCGGATAGGGCGCCAAGGGGAGGGGAAGAGCAGCAAGAGCTTTCGGGGCTGGGCCCTTCCCTGCGGGAGCAGGAGCCCGACGTTCGCCCCCCCGGAAAAGAGGCTCGGCGGCGGCCGACGGGCCCCGAGGTGTCCCGCCTCTGGCAAAGCCCGGAGCCCCAGCGCTGCGGGGCCTGCGGATAGGGCGCCAAGGGGAGGGGAAGAGCAGCAAGAGCTTTCGGGGCTGGGCCCTTCCCTGCGGGAGCAGGAGCCCGACGTTCGCCCCCCCGGAAAAGAGGCTCGGCGGCGGCCGACGGGCCCCGAGGTGTCCCGCCTCTGGCAAAGCCCGGAGCCCCAGCGCTGCGGGGCCTGCGGATAGGGCGCCAAGGGGAGGGGAAGAGCAGCAAGAGCTTTCGGGGCTGGGCCCTTCCCTGCGGGAGCAGGAGCCCGACGTTCGCCCCCCCGGAAAAGAGGCTCGGCGGCGGCCGAGGGGCCCCGAGGTGTCCCACCTCTGGCAAAGCCCGGAGCCCCAGCGCTGCGGGGCCTGCGGATAGGGCGCCAAGGGGAGGGGAAGAGCAGCAAGAGCTTTCGGGGCTGGGCCCTTCCCTGCGGGAGCAGGAGCCCGACGTTCGCCCCCCCGGAAAAGAGGCTCGGCGGCGGCCGAGGGGCCCCGAGGTGTCCCGCCTCTGGCAAAGCCCGGAGCCCCAGCGCTGCGGGGCCTGCGGATAGGGCGCCAAGGGGAGGGGAAGAGCAGCAAGAGCTTTCGGGGCTGGGCCCTTCCCTGCGGGAGCAGGAGCCCGACGTTCGCCCCCCCGGAAAAGAGGCTCGGCGGCGGCCGACGGGCCCCGAGGTGTCCCGCCTCTGGCAAAGCCCGGAGCCCCAGCGCTGCGGGGCCTGCGGATAGGGCGCCAAGGGGAGGGGAAGAGCAGCAAGAGCTTTCGGGGCTGGGCCCTTCCCTGCGGGAGCAGGAGCCCAACGTTCGCCCCTCTGGAAAAGAGGCTCGGCGGCGGCCGAGGGGCCCCGAGGTGTCCCGCCTCTGGCAAAGCCCGGAGCCCCAGCGCTGCGGGGCCTGCGGATAGGGCGCCAAGGGGAGGGGAAGAGCAGCAAGAGCTTTCGGGGCTGGGCCCTTCCCTGCGGGAGCAGGAGCCCGACGTTCGCCCCTCCGGAAAAGAGGCTCGGCAGCGGCCGAGGGGCCCCGAGGTGTCCCGCCTCTGGCAAAGCCCGGAGCCCCAGCGCTGCGGGGCCTGCGGATAGGGCGCCAAGGGGAGGGGAAGAGCAGCAAGGGCTTTCAGGGCTGGGCCCTTCCCTGCGGGAGCAGGAGCCCGACGTTCGCCCCCCCGGAAAAGAGGCTCGGCGGCGGCCGAGGGGCCCCGAGGTGTCCCGCCTCTGGCAAAGCCTGGAGCCCCAGCGCTGCGGGGCCTGCGGATAGGGCGCCAAGGGGAGGGGAAGAGCAGCAAGAGCTTTCAGGGCTGGGCCCTTCCTTGCGGGAGCAGGAGCCCGACGTTCGCCCCTCCGGAAAAGAGGCTCGGCGGTGGCCGAGGGGCCCCGAGGTGTCCCGCCTCTGGCAAAGCCCGGAGCCCCAGCGCTGCAGGGCCTGCGGATAGGGCGCCAAGGGGAGGGGAAGAGCAGCAAGAGCTTTCGGGGCTGGGCCCTTCCCTGCAGGAGCAGGAGCCCGACGTTCGCCCCCCTGGAAAAGAGGCTCGGCGGCGGCCGACGGGATCCGAGGTGTCCCGCCTCTGGCAAAGCCCGGAGCCCCAGCGCTGCGGGGCCTGCGGATAGGGCGCCAAGGGGAGGGGAAGAGCAGCAAGAGCTTTCGGGGCTGGGCCCTTCCCTGCGGGAGCAGGAGCCCGACGTTCGCCCCCCCGGAAAAGAGGCTCGGCGGCGGCCGACGGGATCCGAGGTGTCCCGCCTCTGGCAAAGCCCGGAGCCCCAGCGCTGCGGGGCCTGCGGATAGGGCGCCAAGGGGAGGGGAAGAGCAGCAAGAGCTTTCGGGGCTGGGCCCTTCCCTGCGGGAGCAGGAGCCCGACGTTCGCCCCCCCGGAAAAGAGGCTCGGCGGCGGCCGACGGGATCCGAGGTGTCCCGCCTCTGGCAAAGCCCGGAGCCCCAGCGCTGCGGGGCCTGTGGATAGGGCGCCAAGGGGAGGGGAAGGGAGGGGAAGAGCAGCAAGAGCTTTCGGGGCTGGGCCCTTCCCTGCGGGAGCAGGAGCCCGACGTTCGCCCCCCCGGAAAAGAGGCTCGGCGGCGGCCGACGGGATCCGAGGTGTCCCGCCTCTGGCAAAGCCCGGAGCCCCAGCGCTGCGGGGCCTGCGGATAGGGCGCCAAGGGGAGGGGAAGAGCAGCAAGAGCGTTCGGGGCTGGGCCCTTCCCTGCGGGAGCAGGAGCCCGACGTTCGCCCCCCCGGAAAAGAGGCTCGGCGGCGGCCGACGGGCCCCGAGGTGTCCCGCCTCTGGCAAAGCCCGGAGCCCCAGCGCTGCGGGGCCTGCGGATAGGGCGCCAAGGGGAGGGGAAGAGCAGCAAGAGCTTTCGGGGCTGGGCCCTTCCCTGCGGGAGCAGGAGCCCGACGTTCGCCCCCCCGGAAAAGAGGCTCGGCGGCGGCCGACAGGCCCCGAGGTGTCCCGCCTCTGGCAAAGCCCGGAGCCCCAGCGCTGCGGGGCCTGCGGATAGGGCACCAAGGGGAGGGGAAGAGCAGCAAGAGCTTTCGGGGCTGGGCCCTTCCCTGCGGGAGCAGGAGCCCGACGTTCGCCCCCCCGGAAAAGAGGCTCGGCGGCGGCCGAGGGGCCCCGAGGTGTCCCGCCTCTGGCAAAGCCCGGAGCCCCAGCGCTGCGGGTCCTGCGGATAGGGCGCCAAGGGGAGGGGAAGAGCAGCAAGAGCTTTCGGGGCTGGGCCCTTCCCTGCGGGAGCAGGAGCCCGACGTTCGCCCCCCCGGAAAAGAGGCTCGGCGGCGGCCGACGGGCCCCGAGGTGTCCCGCCTCTGGCAAAGCCCGGAGCCCCAGCGCTGCGGGGCCTGCGGATAGGGCGCCAAGGGGAGGGGAAGAGCAGCAAGAGCTTTCGGGGCTGGGCCTTTCCCTTCGGGAGCAGGAGCCCGACGTTCGCCCCCCCGGAAAAGAGGCTCGGCGGCGGCCGAGGGGCCCCGAGGTGTCCCGCCTCTGTCAAAGCCCGGAGCCCCAGCGCTGCGGGGCCTGCGGATAGGGCGCCAAGGGGAGGGGAAGAGCAGCAAGAGCTTTCGGGGCTGGGCCCTTCCCTGCGGGAGCAGGAGCCCGACGTTCGCCCCCCCGGAAAAGAGGCTCGGCGGCGGCCGAGGGGCCCCGAGGTGTCCGCCTCTGGCAAAGCCCGCAGCCCCAGCGCTGCGGGGCCTGCGCATAGGGCGCCAAGGGGAGGGGAAGAGCAGCAAGAGCTTTCGGGGCTGGGCCCTTCCCTGCGGGAGCAGGAGCCCGACGTTCGCCCCCCCGGAAAAGAGGCTCGGCGGCGGCCGACGGGCCCCGAGGTGTCCCGCCTCTGGCAAAGCCCGGAGCCCCAGCGCTGCGGGGCCTGCGGATAGGGCGCCAAGGGAGGGGAAGAGCAGCAAGAGCTTTCGGGCTGGGCCCTTCCCTGCGGGAGCAGGAGCCCGACGTTCGCCCCCCCGGAAAAGAGGCTCGGCGGCGGCCGACGGGCCCCGAGGTGTCCCGCCTCTGGCAAAGCTTGGAGCCCCAGCGCTGCGGGCCTGCGGATAGGGCGCCAAGGGGAGGGGAAGAGCAGCAAGAGCTTTCGGGGCTGGGCCCTTCCCTGCGGGAGCAGGAGCCCGACGTTCGCCCCCCCGGAAAAGAGCTCGGCCGCGGCCGACGGGCCCCGAGGTGTCCCGCTCTGGCAAAGCCCGGAGCCCCAGCGCTGCGGGGCCTGCGGATAGGGCGCCAAGGGGAGGGGAAGGGCAGCAAGAGCTTTCGGGGCTGGGCCCTTCCCTGCGGGAGCAGGAGCCCGACGTTCGCCCCCACGGAAAAGAGGCTCGGCCGCGGCCGAAGGGCCCCGAGGTGTCCCGCCCTCTGCAAAGCCCGGAGCCCCAGCGCTGCGGGGCCTGCGGATAGGGCGCCAAGGGGAGGGGAAGAGCAGCAAGAGCTTTCGGGGCTGGCCCTTCCCTGCGGGAGCAGGAGCCCGACGTTCGCCCCCCCGAAAGAGGCTCGGCGGCGGCCGAGGGGCCCCGAGGTGTCCCGCCTCTGGCAAAGCCCGGAGCCCCAGCGCTGCGGGGCCTGCGGATAGGGCACCAAGGGAGGGGAAGAGCAGCAAGAGCTTTCGGGGCTGGGCCCTTCCCTGCGGGAGCAGGAGCCCGACGTTCGCCCCCCCGGAAAAGAGGCTCGGCGGCGGCCGAGGGGCCCCGAGGTGTCCCGCCTCTGGCAAAGCCCGGAGCCCCAGCGCTGCGGGGCCTGCGGATAGGGCGCCAAGGGGAGGGGAAGAGCAGCAAGAGCTTTCGGGGCTGGGCCCTTCCCTGCGGGAGCAGGAGCCCGACGTTCGCCCCCCCGGAAAAGAGGCTCGGCCGCGGCCGACGGGCCCCGAGGTGTCCCGCCTCTGGCAAAGCCCGGAGCCCCAGCGCTGCGGGGCCTGCGGATAGGGCGCCAAGGGGAGGGGAAGAGCAGCAAGAGCTTTCGGGGCTGGGCCCTTCCCTGCGGGAGCAGGAGCCCGACGTTCGCCCCCCCGGAAAAGAGGCTCGGCGGCGGCCGAGGGGCCTCGAGGTGTCCCGCCTCTGGCAAAGCCCGCAGCCCCAGCGCTGCGGGGCCTGCGGATAGGGCGCCAAGGGGAGGGGAAGAGCAGCAAGAGCTTTCGGGGCTGGGCCCTTCCCTGCGGGAGCAGGAGCCCGACGTTCGCCCCCCCGGAAAAGAGGCTCGGCGGCGGCCGACGGGCCCCGAGGTGTCCCGCCTCTGGCAAAGCCCGGAGCCCCAGCGCTGCGGGGCCTGCGGATAGGGCGCCAAGGGGAGGGGAAGAGCAGCAAGAGCTTTCGGGGCTGGGCCCTTCCCTGCGGGAGCAGGAGCCCGACGTTCGCCCCCCCGGAAAAGAGGCTCGGCGGCGGCCGACGGGCCCCGAGGTGTCCCGCCTCTGGCAAAGCCCGGAGCCCCAGCGCTGCGGGGCCTGCGGATAGGGCGCCAAGGGGAGGGGAAGAGCAGCAAGAGCTTTCGGGGCTGGGCCCTTCCCTGCGGGAGCAGGAGCCCGACGTTCGCCCCCCCGGAAAAGAGGCTCGGCGGCGGCCGAGGGGCCCCGAGGTGTCCCGCCTCTGGCAAAGCCCGGAGCCCCAGCGCTGCGGGGCCTGCGGATAGGGCGCCAAGGGGAGGGGAAGAGCAGCAACAGCTTTCGGGGCTGGGCCCTTCCCTGCGGGAGCAGGAGCCCGACGTTCGCCCCCCCGGAAAAGAGGCTCGGCGGCGGCCGACGGGCCCCGAGGTGTCCCGCCTCTGGCAAAGCCCGGAGCCCCAGCGCTGCGGGGCCTGCGGATAGGGCGCCAAGGGGAGGGGAAGAGCAGCAAGAGCTTTCGGGGCTGGGCCCTTCCCTGCGGGAGCAGGAGCCCGACGTTCGCCCCCCCGGAAAAGAGGCTCGGCGGCGGCCGAGGGGCCCCGAGGTGTCCCGCCTCTGGCAAAGCCCGGAGCCCCAGCGCTGCGGGGCCTGCGGATAGGGCGCCAAGGGGAGGGGAAGAGCAGCAAGAGCTTTCGGGGCTGGGCCCTTCCCTGCGGGAGCAGGAGCCCGACGTTCGCCCCCCCGGAAAAGAGGCTCGGCGGCGGCCGACGGGCCCCGAGGTGTCCCGCCTCTGGCAAAGCCCGGAGCCCCAGCGCTGCGGGGCCTGCGGATAGGGCGCCAAGGGGAGGGGAAGAGCAGCAAGAGCTTTCGGGGCTGGGCCCTTCCCTGCGGGAGCAGGAGCCCGACGTTCGCCCCCCCGGAAAAGAGGCTCGGCGGCGGCCGAGGGGCCTCGAGGTGTCCCGCCTCTGGCAAAGCCCGCAGCCCCAGCGCTGCGGGGCCTGCGGATAGGGCGCCAAGGGGAGGGGAAGAGCAGCAAGAGCTTTCGGGGCTGGGCCCTTCCCTGCGGGAGCAGGAGCCCGACGTTCGCCCCCCCGGAAAAGAGGCTCGGCGGCGGCCGACGGGCCCCGAGGTGTCCCGCCTCTGGCAAAGCCCGGAGCCCCAGCGCTGCGGGGCCTGCGGATAGGGCGCCAAGGGGAGGGGAAGAGCAGCAAGAGCTTTCGGGGCTGGGCCCTTCCCTGCGGGAGCAGGAGCCCGACGTTCGCCCCCCCGGAAAAGAGGCTCGGCGGCGGCCGACGGGCCCCGAGGTGTCCCGCCTCTGGCAAAGCCCGGAGCCCCAGCGCTGCGGGGCCTGCGGATAGGGCGCCAAGGGGAGGGGAAGAGCAGCAAGAGCTTTCGGGGCTGGGCCCTTCCCTGCGGGAGCAGGAGCCCGACGTTCGCCCCCCCGGAAAAGAGGCTCGGCGGCGGCCGAGGGGCCCCGAGGTGTCCCGCCTCTGGCAAAGCCCGGAGCCCCAGCGCTGCGGGGCCTGCGGATAGGGCGCCAAGGGGAGGGGAAGAGCAGCAACAGCTTTCGGGGCTGGGCCCTTCCCTGCGGGAGCAGGAGCCCGACGTTCGCCCCCCCGGAAAAGAGGCTCGGCGGCGGCCGACGGGCCCCGAGGTGTCCCGCCTCTGGCAAAGCCCGGAGCCCCAGCGCTGCGGGGCCTGCGGATAGGGCGCCAAGGGGAGGGGAAGAGCAGCAAGAGCTTTCGGGGCTGGGCCCTTCCCTGCGGGAGCAGGAGCCCGACGTTCGCCCCCCCGGAAAAGAGGCTCGGCGGCGGCCGACGGGCCCCGAGGTGTCCCGCCTCTGGCAAAGCCCGGAGCCCCAGCGCTGCGGGGCCTGCGGATAGGGCGCCAAGGGGAGGGGAAGAGCAGCAAGAGCTTTCGGGGCTGGGCCCTTCCCTGCGGGAGCAGGAGCCCGACGTTCGCCCCCCCGGAAAAGAGGCTCGGCGGCGGCCGACGGGCCCCGAGGTGTCCCGCCTCTGGCAAAGCCCGGAGCCCCAGCGCTGCGGGGCCTGCGGATAGGGCGCCAAGGGGAGGGGAAGAGCAGCAAGAGCTTTCGGGGCTGGGCCCTTCCCTGCGGGAGCAGGAGCCCGACGTTCGCCCCCCCGGAAAAGAGGCTCGGCGGCGGCCGAGGGGCCCCGAGGTGTCGCACCTCTGGCAAAGCCCGGAGCCCCAGCGCTGCGGGGCCTGCGGATAGGGCGCCAAGGGGAGGGGAAGAGCAGCAAGAGCTTTCGGGGCTGGGCCCTTCCCTGCGGGAGCAGGAGCCCGACGTTCGCCCCCCCGGAAAAGAGGCTCGGCGGCGGCCGAGGGGCCCCGAGGTGTCCCGCCTCTGGCAAAGCCCGGAGCCCCAGCGCTGCGGGGCCTGCGGATAGGGCGCCAAGGGGAGGGGAAGAGCAGCAAGAGCGTTCGGGGCTGGGCCCTTCCCTGCGGGAGCAGGAGCCCGACGTTCGCCCCCCCGGAAAAGAGGCTCGGCGGCGGCCGACGGGCCCCGAGGTGTCCCGCCTCTGGCAAAGCCCGGAGCCCCAGCGCTGCGGGGCCTGCGGATAGGGCGCCAAGGGGAGGGGAAGAGCAGCAAGAGCTTTCGGGGCTGGGCCCTTCCCTGCGGGAGCAGGAGCCCGACGTTCGCCCCCCCGGAAAAGAGGCTCGGCGGCGGCCGACAGGCCCCGAGGTGTCCCGCCTCTGGCAAAGCCCGGAGCCCCAGCGCTGCGGGGCCTGCGGATAGGGCGCCAAGGGGAGGGGAAGAGCAGCAAGAGCTTTTGGGGCTGGGCCCTTCCCTGCGGGAGCAGGAGCCCGACCTTCGCCCCTCCGGAAAAGAGGATCGGCGGCGGCCGAGGGGCCCCGAGGTGTCCCGCCTCTGGCAAAGCCCGGAGCCCCAGCGCTGCGGGGCCTGCGGATAGGGCGCCAAGGGGAGGGGAAGAGCAGCAAGAGCTTTCAGGGCTGGGCCCTTCCCTGCGGGAGCAGGAGCCCGACGTTCGCCCCCCCGGAAAAGAGGCTCGGCGGCGGCCGACGGGCCCCGAGGTGTCCCGCCTCTGGCAAAGCCCGGAGCCCCAGCGCTGCGGGGCCTGCGGATAGGGCACCAAGGGGAGGGGAAGAGCAGCAAGAGCTTTCGGGGCTGGGCCCTTCCCTGCGGGAGCAGGAGCCCGACGTTCGCCCCCCCGGAAAAGAGGCTCGGCGGCGGCCGAGGGGCCCCGAGGTGTCCCGCCTCTGGCAAAGCCCGGAGCCCCAGCGCTGCGGGTCCTGCGGATAGGGCGCCAAGGGGAGGGGAAGAGCAGCAAGAGCTTTCGGGGCTGGGCCCTTCCCTGCGGGAGCAGGAGCCCGACGTTCGCCCCCCCGGAAAAGAGGCTCGGCGGCGGCCGACGGGCCCCGAGGTGTCCCGCCTCTGGCAAAGCCCGGAGCCCCAGCGCTGCGGGGCCTGCGGATAGGGCGCCAAGGGGAGGGGAAGAGCAGCAAGAGCTTTCGGGGCTGGGCCTTTCCCTTCGGGAGCAGGAGCCCGACGTTCGCCCCCCCGGAAAAGAGGCTCGGCGGCGGCCGAGGGGCCCCGAGGTGTCCCGCCTCTGTCAAAGCCCGGAGCCCCAGCGCTGCGGGGCCTGCGGATAGGGCGCCAAGGGGAGGGGAAGAGCAGCAAGAGCTTTCGGGGCTGGGCCCTTCCCTGCGGGAGCAGGAGCCCGACGTTCGCCCCCCCGGAAAAGAGGCTCGGCGGCGGCCGAGGGGCCCCGAGGTGTCCCGCCTCTGGCAAAGCCCGCAGCCCCAGCGCTGCGGGGCCTGCGCATAGGGCGCCAAGGGGAGGGGAAGAGCAGCAAGAGCTTTCGGGGCTGGGCCCTTCCCTGCGGGAGCAGGAGCCCGACGTTCGCCCCCCCGGAAAAGAGGCTCGGCGGCGGCCGACGGGCCCCGAGGTGTCCCGCCTCTGGCAAAGCCCGGAGCCCCAGCGCTGCGGGGCCTGCGGATAGGGCGCCAAGGGGAGGGGAAGAGCAGCAAGAGCTTTCGGGGCTGGGCCCTTCCCTGCGGGAGCAGGAGCCCGACGTTCGCCCCCCCGGAAAAGAGGCTCGGCGGCGGCCGACGGGCCCCGAGGTGTCCCGCCTCTGGCAAAGCTTGGAGCCCCAGCGCTGCGGGGCCTGCGGATAGGGCGCCAAGGGGAGGGGAAGAGCAGCAAGAGCTTTCGGGGCTGGGCCCTTCCCTGCGGGAGCAGGAGCCCGACGTTCGCCCCCCCGGAAAAGAGGCTCGGCCGCGGCCGACGGGCCCCGAGGTGTCCCGCCTCTGGCAAAGCCCGGAGCCCCAGCGCTGCGGGGCCTGCGGATAGGGCGCCAAGGGGAGGGGAAGGGCAGCAAGAGCTTTCGGGGCTGGGCCCTTCCCTGCGGGAGCAGGAGCCCGACGTTCGCCCCCACGGAAAAGAGGCTCGGCCGCGGCCGAAGGGCCCCGAGGTGTCCCGCCTCTGGCAAAGCCCGGAGCCCCAGCGCTGCGGGGCCTGCGGATAGGGCGCCAAGGGGAGGGGAAGAGCAGCAAGAGCTTTCGGGGCTGGGCCCTTCCCTGCGGGAGCAGGAGCCCGACGTTCGCCCCCCCGGAAAAGAGGCTCGGCGGCGGCCGAGGGGCCCCGAGGTGTCCCGCCTCTGGCAAAGCCCGGAGCCCCAGCGCTGCGGGGCCTGCGGATAGGGCACCAAGGGGAGGGGAAGAGCAGCAAGAGCTTTCGGGGCTGGGCCCTTCCCTGCGGGAGCAGGAGCCCGACGTTCGCCCCCCCGGAAAAGAGGCTCGGCGGCGGCCGACGGGCCCCGAGGTGTCCCGCCTCTGGCAAAGCCCGGAGCCCCAGCGCTGCGGGGCCTGCGGATAGGGCGCCAAGGGGAGGGGAAGAGCAGCAAGAGCTTTCGGGGCTGGGCCCTTCCCTGCGGGAGCAGGAGCCCGACGTTCGCCCCCCCGGAAAAGAGGCTCGGCGGCGGCCGACGGGCCCCGAGGTGTCCCGCCTCTGGCAAAGCCCGGAGCCCCAGCGCTGCGGGGCCTGCGGATAGGGCGCCAAGGGGAGGGGAAGAGCAGCAAGAGCTTTCGGGGCTGGGCCCTTCCCTGCGGGAGCAGGAGCCCGACGTTCGCCCCCCCGGAAAAGAGGCTCGGCGGCGGCCGAGGGGCCTCGAGGTGTCCCGCCTCTGGCAAAGCCCGCAGCCCCAGCGCTGCGGGGCCTGCGGATAGGGCGCCAAGGGGAGGGGAAGAGCAGCAAGAGCTTTCGGGGCTGGGCCCTTCCCTGCGGGAGCAGGAGCCCGACGTTCGCCCCCCCGGAAAAGAGGCTCGGCGGCGGCCGACGGGCCCCGAGGTGTCCCGCCTCTGGCAAAGCCCGGAGCCCCAGCGCTGCGGGGCCTGCGGATAGGGCGCCAAGGGGAGGGGAAGAGCAGCAAGAGCTTTCGGGGCTGGGCCCTTCCCTGCGGGAGCAGGAGCCCGACGTTCGCCCCCCCGGAAAAGAGGCTCGGCGGCGGCCGACGGGCCCCGAGGTGTCCCGCCTCTGGCAAAGCCCGGAGCCCCAGCGCTGCGGGGCCTGCGGATAGGGCGCCAAGGGGAGGGGAAGAGCAGCAAGAGCTTTCGGGGCTGGGCCCTTCCCTGCGGGAGCAGGAGCCCGACGTTCGCCCCCCCGGAAAAGAGGCTCGGCGGCGGCCGAGGGGCCCCGAGGTGTCCCGCCTCTGGCAAAGCCCGGAGCCCCAGCGCTGCGGGGCCTGCGGATAGGGCGCCAAGGGGAGGGGAAGAGCAGCAACAGCTTTCGGGGCTGGGCCCTTCCCTGCGGGAGCAGGAGCCCGACGTTCGCCCCCCCGGAAAAGAGGCTCGGCGGCGGCCGACGGGCCCCGAGGTGTCCCGCCTCTGGCAAAGCCCGGAGCCCCAGCGCTGCGGGGCCTGCGGATAGGGCGCCAAGGGGAGGGGAAGAGCAGCAAGAGCTTTCGGGGCTGGGCCCTTCCCTGCGGGAGCAGGAGCCCGACGTTCGCCCCCCCGGAAAAGAGGCTCGGCGGCGGCCGACGGGCCCCGAGGTGTCCCGCCTCTGGCAAAGCCCGGAGCCCCAGCGCTGCGGGGCCTGCGGATAGGGCGCCAAGGGGAGGGGAAGAGCAGCAAGAGCTTTCGGGGCTGGGCCCTTCCCTGCGGGAGCAGGAGCCCGACGTTCGCCCCCCCGGAAAAGAGGCTCGGCGGCGGCCGACGGGCCCCGAGGTGTCCCGCCTCTGGCAAAGCCCGGAGCCCCAGCGCTGCGGGGCCTGCGGATAGGGCGCCAAGGGGAGGGGAAGAGCAGCAAGAGCTTTCGGGGCTGGGCCCTTCCCTGCGGGAGCAGGAGCCCGACGTTCGCCCCCCCGGAAAAGAGGCTCGGCGGCGGCCGAGGGGCCCCGAGGTGTCGCACCTCTGGCAAAGCCCGGAGCCCCAGCGCTGCGGGGCCTGCGGATAGGGCGCCAAGGGGAGGGGAAGAGCAGCAAGAGCTTTCGGGGCTGGGCCCTTCCCTGCGGGAGCAGGAGCCCGACGTTCGCCCCCCCGGAAAAGAGGCTCGGCGGCGGCCGAGGGGCCCCGAGGTGTCCCGCCTCTGGCAAAGCCCGGAGCCCCAGCGCTGCGGGGCCTGCGGATAGGGCGCCAAGGGGAGGGGAAGAGCAGCAAGAGCTTTCGGGGCTGGGCCCTTCCCTGCGGGAGTAGGAGCCCGACGTTCGCCCCCCCGGAAAAGAGGCTGGGCGGCGGCCGAGGGGCCCCGAGGTGTCCCGCCTCTGGCAAAGCCCGGAGCCCCAGCGCTGCGGGGCCTGCGGATAGGGCGCCAAGGGGAGGGGAAGAGCAGCAAGAGCTTTCGGGGCTGGGCCCTTCCCTGCGGGAGCAGGAGCCCGACGTTCGCCCCCCCGGAAAAGAGGCTCGGCGGCGGCCGAGGGGCCCCGAGGTGTCCCGCCTCTGGCAAAGCCCGGAGCCCCAGCGCTGCGGGGCCTGCGGATAGGGCGCCAAGGGGAGGGGAAGAGCAGCAAGAGCTTTCGGGGCTGGGCCCTTCCCTGCGGGAGCAGGAGCCCGACGTTCGCCCCCCCGGAAAAGAGGCTCGGCGGCGGCCGACGGGCCCCGAGGTGTCCCGCCTCTGGCAAAGCCCGGAACCCCAGTGCTGCGGGGCCTGCGGATAGGGCGCCAAGGGGAGGGGAAGAGCAGCAAGAGCTTTCGGGGCTGGGCCCTTCCCTGCGGGAGCAGGAGCCCGACGTTCGCCCCCCCGGAAAAGAGGCTCGGCGGCGGCCGAGGGGCCCCGAGGTGTCCCGCCTCTGGCAAAGCCCGGAGCCCCAGCGCTGCGGGGCCTGCGGATAGGGCGCCAAGGGGAGGGGAAGAGCAGCAAGAGCTTTCGGGGCTGGGCCCTTCCCTGCGGGAGCAGGAGCCCGACGTTCGCCCCCCCGGAAAAGAGGCTCGGCGGCGGCCGAGGGGCCCCGAGGTGTCCCGCCTCTGGCAAAGCCCGGAGCCCCAGCGCTGCGGGGCCTGCGGATAGGGCGCCAAGGGGAGGGGAAGAGCAGCAAGAGCTTTCGGGGCTGGGCCCTTCCCTGCGGGAGCAGGAGCCCGACGTTCGCCCCCCCGGAAAAGAGGCTCGGCGGCGGCCGAGGGGCCCCGAGGTGTCCCGCCTCTGGCAAAGCCCGGAGCCCCAGCGCTGCGGGGCCTGCGGATAGGGCGCCAAGGGGAGGGGAAGAGCAGCAAGAGCTTTCGGGGCTGGGCCCTTCCCTGCGGGAGCAGGAGCCCGACGTTCGCCCCCCCGGAAAAGAGGCTCGGCGGCGGCCGACGGGCCCCGAGGTGTCCCGCCTCTGGCAAAGCCCGGAGCCCCAGCGCTGCGGGGCCTGCGGATAGGGCGCCAAGGGGAGGGGAAGAGCAGCAAGAGCTTTCGGGGCTGGGCCCTTCCCTGCGGGAGCAGGAGCCCGACGTTCGCCCCCCCGGAAAAGAGGCTCGGCGGCGGCCGACGGGCCCCGAGGTGTCCCGCCTCTGGCAAAGCCCGGAGCCCCAGCGCTGCGGGGCCTGCGGATAGGGCGCCAAGGGGAGGGGAAGAGCAGCAAGAGCTTTCGGGGCTGGGCCCTTCCCTGCGGGAGCAGGAGCCCGACGTTCGCCCCCCCGGAAAAGAGGCTCGGCGGCGGCCGAGGGGCCCCGAGGTGTCCCGCCTCTGGCAAAGCCCGGAGCCCCAGCGCTGCGGGGCCTGCGGATAGGGCGCCAAGGGGAGGGGAAGAGCAGCAAGAGCTTTCGGGGCTGGGCCCTTCCCTGCGGGAGCAGGAGCCCGACGTTCGCCCCCCCGGAAAAGAGGCTCGGCGGCGGCCGACGGGCCCCGAGGTGTCCCGCCTCTGGCAAAGCCCGGAGCCCCAGCGCTGCGGGGCCTGCGGATAGGGCGCCAAGGGGAGGGGAAGAGCAGCAAGAGCTTTCGGGGCTGGGCCCTTCCCTGCGGGAGCAGGAGCCCGACGTTCGCCCCCCCGGAAAAGAGGCTCGGCGGCGGCCGACGGGCCCCGAGGTGTCCCGCCTCTGGCAAAGCCCGGAGCCCCAGCGCTGCGGGGCCTGCGGATAGGGCGCCAAGGGGAGGGGAAGAGCAGCAAGAGCTTTCGGGGCTGGGCCCTTCCCTGCGGGAGCAGGAGCCCGACGTTCGCCCCCCCGGAAAAGAGGCTCGGCGGCGGCCGAGGGGCCCCGAGGTGTCCCGCCTCTGGCAAAGCCCGGAGCCCCAGCGCTGCGGGGCCTGCGGATAGGGCGCCAAGGGGAGGGGAAGAGCAGCAAGAGCTTTCGGGGCTGGGCCCTTCCCTGCGGGAGCAGGAGCCCGACGTTCGCCCCCCCGGAAAAGAGGCTCGGCGGCGGCCGACGGGCCCCGAGGTGTCCCGCCTCTGGCAAAGCCCGGAGCCCCAGCGCTGCGGGGCCTGCGGATAGGGCGCCAAGGGGAGGGGAAGAGCAGCAAGAGCTTTCGGGGCTGGGCCCTTCCCTGCGGGAGCAGGAGCCCGACGTTCGCCCCCCCGGAAAAGAGGCTCGGCGGCGGCCGACGGGCCCCGAGGTGTCCCGCCTCTGGCAAAGCCCGGAGCCCCAGCGCTGCGGGGCCTGCGGATAGGGCGCCAAGGGGAGGGGAAGAGCAGCAAGAGCTTTCGGGGCTGGGCCCTTCCCTGCGGGAGCAGGAGCCTGACGTTCGCCCCCCCGGAAAAGAGGCTCGGCGGCGGCCGAGGGGCCCCGAGGTGTCCCGCCTCTGGCAAAGCCCGGAGCCCCAGCGCTGCGGGGCCTGCGGATAGGGCGCCAAGGGGAGGGGAAGAGCAGCAAGAGCTTTCGGGGCTGGGCCCTTCCCTGCGGGAGCAGGAGCCCGACGTTCGCCCCCCCGGAAAAGAGGCTCGGCGGCGGCCGACGGGCCCCGAGGTGTCCCGCCTCTGGCAAAGCCCGGAGCCCCAGCGCTGCGGGGCCTGCGGATAGGGCGCCAAGGGGAGGGGAAGAGCAGCAAGAGCTTTCGGGGCTGGGCCCTTCCCTGCGGGAGCAGGAGCCCGACGTTCGCCCCCCCGGAAAAGAGGCTCGGCGGCGGCCGAGGGGCCCCGAGGTGTCCCGCCTCTGGCAAAGCCCGGAGCCCCAGCGCTGCGGGGCCTGCGGATAGGGCGCCAAGGGGAGGGGAAGAGCAGCAAGAGCTGTCGGGGCTGGGCCCTTCCCTGCGGGAGCAGGAGCCCGACGTTCGCCCCCCCGGAAAAGAGGCTCGGCGGCGGCCGACGGGCCCCGAGGTGTCCCGCCTCTGGCAAAGCCCGGAGCCCCAGCGCTGCGGGGCCTGCGGATAGGGCGCCAAGGGGAGGGGAAGAGCAGCAAGAGCTTTCGGGGCTGGGCCCTTCCCTGCGGGAGCAGGAGCCCGACGTTCGCCCCCCCGGAAAAGAGGCTCGGCGGCGGCTGAGGGGCCCCGAGGTGTCCCGCCTCTGGCAAAGCCCGGAGCCCCAGCGCTGCGGGGCCTGCGGATAGGGCGCCAAGGGGAGGGGAAGAGCAGCAAGAGCTTTCGGGGCTGGGCCCTTCCCTGCGGGAGCAGGAGCCCGACGTTCGCCCCCCCGGAAAAGAGGCTCGGCGGCGGCCGAGGGGCCCCGAGGTGTCCCGCCTCTGGCAAAGCCCGGAACCCCAGCGCTGCGGGGCCTGCGGATAGGGCGCCAAGGGGAGGGGAAGAGCAGCAAGAGCTTTCGGGGCTGGGCCTTTCCCTTCGGGAGCAGGAGCCCGACGTTCGCCCCCCCGGAAAAGAGGCTCGGCGGCGGCCGACGGGCCCCGAGGTGTCCCGCCTCTGGCAAAGCCCGGAGCCCCAGCGCTGCGGGGCCTGCGGATAGGGCGCCAAGGGGAGGGGAAGAGCAGCAAGAGCTTTCGGGGCTGGGCCCTTCCCTGCGGGAGCAGGAGCCCGACGTTCGCCCCCCCGGAAAAGAGGCTCGGCGGCGGCCGAGGGGCCCCGAGGTGTCCCGCCTCTGGCAAAGCCCGGAGCCCCAGCGCTGCGGGGCCTGCGGATAGGGCGCCAAGGGGAGGGGAAGAGCAGCAAGAGCTTTCGGGGCTGGGCCCTTCCCTGCGGGAGCAGGAGCCCGACGTTCGCCCCCCCGGAAAAGAGGCTGGGCGGCGGCCGAGGGGCCCCGAGGTGTCCCGCCTCTGGCAAAGCCCGGAGCCCCAGCGCTGCGGGGCCTGCGGATAGGGCGCCAAGGGGAGGGGAAGAGCAGCAAGAGCTTTCGGGGCTGGGCCCTTCCCTGCGGGAGCAGGAGCCCGACGTTCGCCCCCCCGGAAAAGAGGCTCGGCGGCGGCCGACGGGCCCCGAGGTGTCCCGCCTCTGGCAAAGCCCGGAGCCCCAGCGCTGCGGGGCCTGCGGATAGGGCGCCAAGGGGAGGGGAAGAGCAGCAAGAGCTTTCGGGGCTGGGCCCTTCCCTGCGGGAGCAGGAGCCCGACGTTCGCCCCCCCGGAAAAGAGGCTCGGCGGCGGCCGACGGGCCCCGAGGTGTCCCGCCTCTGGCAAAGCCCGGAGCCCCAGCGCTGCGGGGCCTGCGGATAGGGCGCCAAGGGGAGGGGAAGAGCAGCAAGAGCTTTCGGGGCTGGGCCCTTCCCTGCGGGAGCAGGAGCCCGACGTTCGCCCCCCCGGAAAAGAGGCTCGGCGGCGGCCGAGGGGCCCCGAGGTGTCCCGCCTCTGGCAAAGCCCGGAGCCCCAGCGCTGCGGGGCCTGCGGATAGGGCGCCAAGGGGAGGGGAAGAGCAGCAAGAGCTTTCGGGGCTGGGCCCTTCCCTGCGGGAGCAGGAGCCCGACGTTCGCCCCCCCGGAAAAGAGGCTCGGCGGCGGCCGAGGGGCCCCGAGGTGTCCCGCCTCTGGCAAAGCCCGGAGCCCCAGCGCTGCGGGGCCTGCGGATAGGGCGCCAAGGGGAGGGGAAGAGCAGCAAGAGCTTTCGGGGCTGGGCCCTTCCCTGCGGGAGCAGGAGCCCGACGTTCCCCCCCCCGGAAAAGAGGCTCGGCGGCGGCCGACGGGCCCCGAGGTGTCCCGCCTCTGGCAAAGCCCGGAGCCCCAGCGCTGCGGGGTCTGCGGATAGGGCGCCAAGGGGAGGGGAAGAGCAGCAAGAGCTTTCGGGGCTGGGCCCTTCCCTGCGGGAGCAGGAGCCCGACGTTCGCCCCCCCGGAAAAGAGGCTCGGCGGCGGCCGAGGGGCCCCGAGGTGTCCCGCCTCTGGCAAAGCCCGGAGCCCCAGCGCTGCGGGTCCTGCGGATAGGGCGCCAAGGGGAGGGGAAGAGCAGCAAGAGCTTTCGGGGCTGGGCCCTTCCCTGCGGGAGCAGGAGCCCGACGTTCGCCCCCCCGGAAAAGAGGCTCGGCGGCGGCCGAGGGGCCCCGAGGTGTCCCGCCTCTGGCAAAGCCCGGAGCCCCAGCGCTGCGGGTCCTGCGGATAGGGCGCCAAGGGGAGGGGAAGAGCAGCAAGAGCTTTCGGGGCTGGGCCCTTCCCTGCGGGAGCAGGAGCCCGACGTTCGCCCCCCCGGAAAAGAGGCTCGGCGGCGGCCGACGGGCCCCGAGGTGTCCCGCCTCTGGCAAAGCCCGGAGCCCCAGCGCTGCGGGGCCTGCGGATAGGGCGCCAAGGGGAGGGGAAGAGCAGCAAGAGCTTTCGGGGCTGGGCCTTTCCCTTCGGGAGCAGGAGCCCGACGTTCGCCCCCCCGGAAAAGAGGCTCGGCGGCGGCCGAGGGGCCCCGAGGTGTCCCGCCTCTGGCAAAGCCCGGAGCCCCAGCGCTGCGGGGCCTGCGGATAGGGCGCCAAGGGGAGGGGAAGAGCAGCAAGAGCTTTCGGGGCTGGGCCCTTCCCTGCGGGAGCAGGAGCCCGACGTTCGCCCCCCCGGAAAAGAGGCTCGGCGGCGGCCGAGGGGCCCCGAGGTGTCCCGCCTCTGGCAAAGCCCGCAGCCCCAGCGCTGCGGGGCCTGCGCATAGGGCGCCAAGGGGAGGGGAAGAGCAGCAAGAGCTTTCGGGGCTGGGCCCTTCCCTGCGGGAGCAGGAGCCCGACGTTCGCCCCCCCGGAAAAGAGGCTCGGCGGCGGCCGACGGG
>NW_027439560.1:0-40876 GCF_964188355.1 Buteo buteo
CCCGCCTCTGGCAAAGCCCGGAGCCCCAGCGCTGCGGGGCCTGCGGATAGGGCGCCAAGGGGAGGGGAAGAGCAGCAAGAGCTTTCGGGGCTGGGCCCTTCCCTGCGGGAGCAGGAGCCCGACGTTCGCCCCCCCGGAAAAGAGACTCGGCGGCGGCCGAGGGGCCCCGAGGTGTCCCGCCTCTGGCAAAGCCCGGAGCCCCAGCGCTGCGGGGCCTGCGGATAGGGCGCCAAGGGGAGGGGAAGAGCAGCAAGAGCTTTCGGGGCTGTGCCCTTCCCTGCGGGAGCAGGAGCCGACGTTCGCCCCCCCCGGAAAAGAGGCTCGGCGGCGGCCGAGGGGCCCCGAGGTGTCCCGCCTCTGGCAAAGCCCGGAGCCCCAGCGCTGCGGGGCCTGCGGATAGGGCGCCGAGGGGAGGGGAAGAGCAGCAAGAGCTTTCGGGGCTGGGCCCTTCCCTGCGGGAGCAGGAGCCCGACGTTCGCCCCCCCGGAAAAGAGGCTCGGCGGCGGCCGACGGGCCCCGAGGTGTCCCGCCTCTGGCAAAGCCCGGAGCCCCAGCGCTGCGGGGCCTGCGGATAGGGCGCCAAGGGGAGGGGAAGAGCAGCAAGAGCTTTCGGGGCTGTGCCCTTCCCTGCGGGAGCAGGAGCCCGACGTTCGCCCCCCCGGAAAAGAGGCTCGGCGGCGGCCGAGGGGCCCCGAGGTGTCCCGCCTCTGGCAAAGCCCGGAGCCCCAGCGCTGCGGGGCCTGCGGATAGGGCGCCAAGGGGAGGGGAAGAGCAGCAAGAGCTTTCGGGGCTGGGCCCTTCCCTGCGGGAGCAGGAGCCCGACGTTCGCCCCCCCGGAAAAGAGGCTCGGCGGCGGCCGAGGGGCCCCGAGGTGTCCCGCCTCTGGCAAAGCCCGGAGCCCCAGCACTGCGGGGCCTGCGGATAGGGCGCCAAGGGGAGGGGAAGAGCAGCAAGAGCTTTCGGGGCTGGGCCCTTCCCTGCGGGAGCAGGAGCCCGACGTTCGCCCCCCCGGAAAAGAGGCTCGGCGGCGGCCGAGGGGCCCCGAGGTGTCCCGCCTCTGGCAAAGCCCGGAGCCCCAGCGCTGCGGGGCCTGCGGATAGGGCGCCAAGGGGAGGGGAAGAGCAGCAAGAGCTTTCGGGGCTGGGCCCTTCCCTGCGGGAGCAGGAGCCCGACGTTCGCCCCCCCGGAAAAGAGGCTCGGCGGCGGCCGAGGGGCCCCGAGGTGTCCCGCCTCTGGCAAAGCCCGGAGCCCCAGCGCTGCGGGGCCTGCGGATAGGGCGCCAAGGGGAGGGGAAGAGCAGCAAGAGCTTTCGGGGCTGGGCCCTTCCCTGCGGGAGCAGGAGCCCGACGTTCGCCCCCCCGGAAAAGAGGCTCGGCGGCGGCCGAGGGGCCCCGAGGTGTCCCGCCTCTGGCAAAGCCCGGAGCCCCAGCGCTGCGGGGCCTGCGGATAGGGCGCCGAGGGGAGGGGAAGAGCAGCAAGAGCTTTCGGGGCTGGGCCCTTCCCTGCGGGAGCAGGAGCCCGACGTTCGCCCCCCCGGAAAAGAGGCTCGGCGGCGCCCAACGGGCCCCGAGGTGTCCCGCCTCTGGCAAAGCCCGGAGCCCCAGCGCTGCGGGGCCTGCGGATAGGGCGCCAAGGGGAGGGGAAGAGCAGCAAGAGCTTTCGGGGCTGGGCCCTTCCCTGCGGGAGCAGGAGCCCGACGTTCGCCCCCCCGGAAAAGAGGCTCGGCGGCGGCCGAGGGGCCCCGAGGTGTCCCGCCTCTGGCAAAGCCCGGAGCCCCAGCGCTGCGGGGCCTGCGGATAGGGCGCCAAGGGGAGGGGAAGAGCAGCAAGAGCTTTCGGGCTGGGCCCTTCCCTGCGGGAGCAGGAGCCCGACGTTCGCCCCCCCGGAAAAGAGGCTCGGCGGCGGCCGAGGGGCCCCGAGGTGTCCCGCCTCTGGCAAAGCCCGGAGCCCCAGCGCTGCGGGGCCTGCGGATAGGGCGCCAAGGGGAGGGGAAGAGCAGCAAGAGCTTTCGGGGCTGGGCCCTTCCCTGCGGGAGCAGGAGCCCGACGTTCGCCCCCCCGGAAAAGAGGCTCGGCGGCGGCCGAGGGGCCCCGAGGTGTCCCGCCTCTGGCAAAGCCCGGAGCCCCAGCGCTGCGGGGCCTGCGGATAGGGCGCCAAGGGGAGGGGAAGAGCAGCAAGAGCTTTCGGGGCTGGGCCCTTCCCTGCGGGAGCAGGAGCCCGACGTTCGCCCCCCCGGAAAAGAGGCTCGGCGGCGGCCGAGGGGCCCCGAGGTGTCCCGCCTCTGGCAAAGCCCGGAGCCCCAGCGCTGCGGGGCCTGCGGATAGGGCGCCAAGGGGAGGGGAAGAGCAGCAAGAGCTTTCGGGGCTGGGCCCTTCCCTGCGGGAGCAGGAGCCCGACGTTCGCCCCCCGGAAAAGAGGCTCGGCGGCGGCCGAGGGGCCCCGAGGTGTCCCGCCTCTGGCAAAGCCCGGAGCCCCAGCGCTGCGGGGCCTGCGGATAGGGCGCCAAGGGGAGGGGAAGAGCAGCAAGAGCTTTCGGGGCTGGGCCCTTCCCTGCGGGAGCAGGAGCCCGACGTTCGCCCCCCCGGAAAAGAGGCTCGGCGGCGGCCGACGGGCCCCGAGGTGTCCCGCCTCTGGCAAAGCCCGGAGCCCCAGCGCTGCGGGGCCTGCGGATAGGGCGCCAAGGGGAGGGGAAGAGCAGCAAGAGCTTTCGGGGCTGGGCCCTTCCCTGCGGGAGCAGGAGCCCGACGTTCGCCCCCCCGGAAAAGAGGCTCGGCGGCGGCCGAGGGGCCCCGAGGTGTCCCGCCTCTGGCAAAGCCCGGAGCCCCAGCGCTGCGGGGCCTGCGGATAGGGCGCCAAGGGGAGGGGAAGAGCAGCAAGAGCTTTCGGGGCTGGGCCCTTCCCTGCGGGAGCAGGAGCCCGACGTTCGCCCCCCCGGAAAAGAGGCTCGGCGGCGGCCGAGGGGCCCCGAGGTGTCCCGCCTCTGGCAAAGCCCGGAGCCCCAGCGCTGCGGGGCCTGCGGATAGGGCGCCAAGGGGAGGGGAAGAGCAGCAAGAGCTTTCGGGGCTGGGCCCTTCCCTGCGGGAGCAGGAGCCCGACGTTCGCCCCCCCGGAAAAGAGGCTCGGCGGCGGCCGAGGGGCCCCGAGGTGTCCCGCCTCTGGCAAAGCCCGGAGCCCCAGCGCTGCGGGGCCTGCGGATAGGGCGCCAAGGGGAGGGGAAGAGCAGCAAGAGCTTTCG
Organism: Buteo buteo; assembly: GCF_964188355.1. Taxonomy (NCBI): domain Eukaryota; kingdom Metazoa; phylum Chordata; class Aves; order Accipitriformes; family Accipitridae; genus Buteo; species Buteo buteo. The sequence continues at coordinate 3,236 of NW_027439560.1, forward strand.
GGGCTGGGCCCTTCCCTGCGGGAGCAGGAGCCCGACGTTCGCCCCCCCGGAAAAGAGGCTCGGCGGCGGCCGACGGGCCCCGAGGTGTCCCGCCTCTGGCAAAGCCCGGAGCCCCAGCGCTGCGGGGCCTGCGGATAGGGCGCCAAGGGGAGGGGAAGAGCAGCAAGAGCTTTCGGGGCTGGGCCCTTCCCTGCGGGAGCAGGAGCCCGACGTTCGCCCCCCCGGAAAAGAGGCTCGGCGGCGGCCGAGGGGCCCCGAGGTGTCCCGCCTCTGGCAAAGCCCGGAGCCCCAGCGCTGCGGGGCCTGCGGATAGGGCGCCAAGGGAGGGGAAGAGCAGCAAGAGCTTTCGGGGCTGGGCCCTTCCCTGCGGGAGCAGGAGCCCGACGTTCGCCCCCCCGGAAAAGAGGCTCGGCGGCGGCCGAGGGGCCCCGAGGTGTCCCGCCTCTGGCAAAGCCCGGAGCCCCAGCGCTGCGGGGCCTGCGGATAGGGCGCCAAGGGGAGGGGAAGAGCAGCAAGAGCTTTCGGGGCTGTGCCCTTCCCTGCGGGAGCAGGAGCCCGACGTTCGCCCCCCCGGAAAAGAGGCTCGGCGGCGGCCGAGGGGCCCCGAGGTGTCCCGCCTCTGGCAAAGCCCGGAGCCCCAGCGCTGCGGGGCCTGCGGATAGGGCGCCAAGGGGAGGGGAAGAGCAGCAAGAGCTTTCGGGGCTGGGCCCTTCCCTGCGGGAGCAGGAGCCCGACGTTCGCCCCCCCGGAAAAGAGGCTCGGCGGCGGCCGAGGGCCCGAGGTGTCCCGCCTCTGGCAAAGCCCGGAGCCCCAGCGCTGCGGGGCCTGCGGATAGGGCGCCAAGGGGAGGGGAAGAGCAGCAAGAGCTTTCGGGGCTGTGCCCTTCCCTGCGGGAGCAGGAGCCCGACGTTCGCCCCCCCGGAAAAGAGGCTCGGCGGCGGCCGAGGGGCCCCGAGGTGTCCCGCCTCTGGCAAAGCCCGGAGCCCCAGCGCTGCGGGGCCTGCGGATAGGGCGCCAAGGGGAGGGGAAGAGCAGCAAGAGCTTTCGGGGCTGGGCCCTTCCCTGCGGGAGCAGGAGCCCGACGTTCGCCCCCCGGAAAAGAGGCTCGGCGGCGGCCGAGGGGCCCCGAGGTGTCCCGCCTCTGGCAAAGCCCGGAGCCCCAGCGCTGCGGGGCCTGCGGATAGGGCGCCAAGGGGAGGGGAAGAGCAGCAAGAGCTTTCGGGGCTGGGCCCTTCCCTGCGGGAGCAGGAGCCCGACGTTCGCCCCCCCGGAAAAGAGGCTCGGCGGCGGCCGACGGGCCCCGAGGTGTCCCGCCTCTGGCAAAGCCCGGAGCCCCAGCGCTGCGGGGCCTGCGGATAGGGCGCCGAGGGGAGGGGAAGAGCAGCAAGAGCTTTCGGGGCTGGGCCCTTCCCTGCGGGAGCAGGAGCCCGACGTTCGCCCCCCCGGAAAAGAGGCTCGGCGGCGGCCGAGGGGCCCCGAGGTGTCCCGCCTCTGGCAAAGCCCGGAGCCCCAGCGCTGCGGGGCCTGCGGATAGGGCGCCGAGGGGAGGGGAAGAGCAGCAAGAGCTTTCGGGGCTGGGCCCTTCCCTGCGGGAGCAGGAGCCCGACGTTCGCCCCCCCGGAAAAGAGGCTCGGCGGCGGCCGACGGGCCCCGAGGTGTCCCGCCTCTGGCAAAGCCCGGAGCCCCAGCGCTGCGGGGCCTGCGGATAGGGCGCCAAGGGGAGGGGAAGAGCAGCAAGAGCTTTCGGGGCTGTGCCCTTCCCTGCGGGAGCAGGAGCCCGACGTTCGCCCCCCCGGAAAAGAGGCTCGGCGGCGGCCGAGGGGCCCCGAGGTGTCCCGCCTCTGGCAAAGCCCGGAGCCCCAGCGCTGCGGGGCCTGCGGATAGGGCGCCGAGGGGAGGGGAAGAGCAGCAAGAGCTTTCGGGGCTGGGCCCTTCCCTGCGGGAGCAGGAGCCCGACGTTCGCCCCCCCGGAAAAGAGGCTCGGCGGCGGCCGAGGGGCCCCGAGGTGTCCCGCCTCTGGCAAAGCCCGGAGCCCCAGCGCTGCGGGGCCTGCGGATAGGGCGCCAAGGGGAGGGGAAGAGCAGCAAGAGCTTTCGGGGCTGTGCCCTTCCCTGCGGGAGCAGGAGCCCGACGTTCGCCCCCCCGGAAAAGAGGCTCGGCGGCGGCCGAGGGGCCCCGAGGTGTCCCGCCTCTGGCAAAGCCCGGAGCCCCAGCGCTGCGGGGCCTGCGGATAGGGCGCCGAGGGGAGGGGAAGAGCAGCAAGAGCTTTCGGGGCTGGGCCCTTCCCTGCGGGAGCAGGAGCCCGACGTTCGCCCCCCGGAAAAGAGGCTCGGCGGCGGCCGAGGGGCCCCGAGGTGTCCCGCCTCTGGCAAAGCCCGGAGCCCCAGCGCTGCGGGGCCTGCGGATAGGGCGCCGAGGGGAGGGGAAGAGCAGCAAGAGCTTTCGGGGCTGGGCCCTTCCCTGCGGGAGCAGGAGCCCGACGTTCGCCCCCCCGGAAAAGAGGCTCGGCGGCGGCCGAGGGGCCCCGAGGTGTCCCGCCTCTGGCAAAGCCCGGAGCCCCAGCGCTGCGGGGCCTGCGGATAGGGCGCCAAGGGGAGGGGAAGAGCAGCAAGAGCTTTCGGGGCTGGGCCCTTCCCTGCGGGAGCAGGAGCCCGACGTTCGCCCCCCCGGAAAAGAGGCTCGGCGGCGGCCGAGGGGCCCCGAGGTGTCCCGCCTCTGGCAAAGCCCGGAGCCCCAGCGCTGCGGGGCCTGCGGATAGGGCGCCAAGGGGAGGGGAAGAGCAGCAAGAGCTTTCGGGGCTGGGCCCTTCCCTGCGGGAGCAGGAGCCCGACGTTCGCCCCCCCGGAAAAGAGGCTCGGCGGCGGCCGAGGGGCCCCGAGGTGTCCCGCCTCTGGCAAAGCCCGGAGCCCCAGCGCTGCGGGGCCTGCGGATAGGGCGCCAAGGGGAGGGGAAGAGCAGCAAGAGCTTTCGGGGCTGGGCCCTTCCCTGCGGGAGCAGGAGCCCGACGTTCGCCCCCCCGGAAAAGAGGCTCGGCGGCGGCCGAGGGGCCCCGAGGTGTCCCGCCTCTGGCAAAGCCCGGAGCCCCAGCGCTGCGGGGCCTGCGGATAGGGCGCCAAGGGGAGGGGAAGAGCAGCAAGAGCTTTCGGGGCTGGGCCCTTCCCTGCGGGAGCAGGAGCCCGACGTTCGCCCCCCCGGAAAAGAGGCTCGGCGGCGGCCGAGGGGCCCCGAGGTGTCCCGCCTCTGGCAAAGCCCGGAGCCCCAGCGCTGCGGGGCCTGCGGATAGGGCGCCAAGGGGAGGGGAAGAGCAGCAAGAGCTTTCGGGGCTGGGCCCTTCCCTGCGGGAGCAGGAGCCCGACGTTCGCCCCCCCGGAAAAGAGGCTCGGCGGCGGCCGAGGGGCCCCGAGGTGTCCCGCCTCTGGCAAAGCCCGGAGCCCCAGCGCTGCGGGGCCTGCGGATAGGGCGCCAAGGGGAGGGGAAGAGCAGCAAGAGCTTTCGGGGCTGGGCCCTTCCCTGCGGGAGCAGGAGCCCGACGTTCGCCCCCCCGGAAAAGAGGCTCGGCGGCGGCCGAGGGGCCCCGAGGTGTCCCGCCTCTGGCAAAGCCCGGAGCCCCAGCGCTGCGGGGCCTGCGGATAGGGCGCCAAGGGGAGGGGAAGAGCAGCAAGAGCTTTCGGGGCTGGGCCCTTCCCTGCGGGAGCAGGAGCCCGACGTTCGCCCCCCCGGAAAAGAGGCTCGGCGGCGGCCGAGGGGCCCCGAGGTGTCCCGCCTCTGGCAAAGCCCGGAGCCCCAGCGCTGCGGGGCCTGCGGATAGGGCGCCAAGGGGAGGGGAAGAGCAGCAAGAGCTTTCGGGGCTGGGCCCTTCCCTGCGGGAGCAGGAGCCCGACGTTCGCCCCCCCGGAAAAGAGGCTCGGCGGCGGCCGAGGGGCCCCGAGGTGTCCCGCCTCTGGCAAAGCCCGGAGCCCCAGCGCTGCGGGGCCTGCGGATAGGGCGCCAAGGGGAGGGGAAGAGCAGCAAGAGCTTTCGGGGCTGGGCCCTTCCCTGCGGGAGCAGGAGCCCGACGTTCGCCCCCCCGGAAAAGAGGCTCGGCGGCGGCCGAGGGGCCCCGAGGTGTCCCGCCTCTGGCAAAGCCCGGAGCCCCAGCGCTGCGGGGCCTGCGGATAGGGCGCCAAGGGGAGGGGAAGAGCAGCAAGAGCTTTCGGGGCTGGGCCCTTCCCTGCGGGAGCAGGAGCCCGACGTTCGCCCCCCCGGAAAAGAGGCTCGGCGGCGGCCGAGGGGCCCCGAGGTGTCCCGCCTCTGGCAAAGCCCGGAGCCCCAGCGCTGCGGGGCCTGCGGATAGGGCGCCAAGGGGAGGGGAAGAGCAGCAAGAGCTTTCGGGGCTGGGCCCTTCCCTGCGGGAGCAGGAGCCCGACGTTCGCCCCCCCGGAAAAGAGGCTCGGCGGCGGCCGAGGGGCCCCGAGGTGTCCCGCCTCTGGCAAAGCCCGGAGCCCCAGCGCTGCGGGGCCTGCGGATAGGGCGCCAAGGGGAGGGGAAGAGCAGCAAGAGCTTTCGGGGCTGGGCCCTTCCCTGCGGGAGCAGGAGCCCGACGTTCGCCCCCCCGGAAAAGAGGCTCGGCGGCGGCCGAGGGGCCCCGAGGTGTCCCGCCTCTGGCAAAGCCCGGAGCCCCAGCGCTGCGGGGCCTGCGGATAGGGCGCCAAGGGGAGGGGAAGAGCAGCAAGAGCTTTCGGGGCTGGGCCCTTCCCTGCGGGAGCAGGAGCCCGACGTTCGCCCCCCCGGAAAAGAGGCTCGGCGGCGGCCGAGGGGCCGGGCCCCGAGGTGTCCCGCCTCTGGCAAAGCCCGGAGCCCCAGCGCTGCGGGGCCTGCGGATAGGGCGCCAAGGGAGGGGAGAGCAGCAAGAGCTTTCGGGGTTGGGCCCTTCCCTGGCGGAGCAGAGCCCGACGTTCGCCCCCCCGGAAAAGAGGCTCGGCGGCGCCGAGGGGCCCGAGGTGTCCCGCCTCTGGCAAAGCCCGGAGCCCCAGCGCTGCGGGGCCTGCGGATAGGGCGCCAAGGGGAGGGGAAGAGCAGCAAGAGCTTTCGGGGCTGGGCCCCTTCCCTGCGGGAGCAGGAGCCCGACGTTCGCCCCCCCGGAAAAGAGGCTCGGCGGCGGCCGAGGGGCCCCGAGGTGTCCCGCCTCTGGCAAAGCCCGGAGCCCCAGCGCTGCGGGGCCTGCGGATAGGGCGCCAAGGGGAGGGGAAGAGCAGCAAGAGCTTTCGGGGCTGGGCCCTTCCCTGCGGGAGCAGGAGCCCGACGTTCGCCCCCCCGGAAAAGAGGCTCGGCGGCGGCCGAGGGGCCCCGAGGTGTCCCGCCTCTGGCAAAGCCCGGAGCCCCAGCGCTGCGGGGCCTGCGGATAGGGCGCCAAGGGGAGGGGAAGAGCAGCAAGAGCTTTCGGGGCTGGGCCCTTCCCTGCGGGAGCAGGAGCCCGACGTTCGCCCCCCCGGAAAAGAGGCTCGGCGGCGGCCGAGGGGCCCCGAGGTGTCCCGCCTCTGGCAAAGCCCGGAGCCCCAGCGCTGCGGGGCCTGCGGATAGGGCGCCAAGGGGAGGGGAAGAGCAGCAAGAGCTTTCGGGGCTGGGCCCTTCCCTGCGGGAGCAGGAGCCCGACGTTCGCCCCCCCCGGAAAAGAGGCTCGGCGGCGGCCGAGGGGCCCCGAGGTGTCCCGCCTCTGGCAAAGCCCGGAGCCCCAGCGCTGCGGGGCCTGCGGATAGGGCGCCAAGGGGAGGGGAAGAGCAGCAAGAGCTTTCGGGGCTGGGCCCTTCCCTGCGGGAGCAGGAGCCCGACGTTCGCCCCCCCGGAAAAGAGGCTCGGCGGCGGCCGAGGGGCCCCGAGGTGTCCCGCCTCTGGCAAAGCCCGGAGCCCCAGCGCTGCGGGGCCTGCGGATAGGGCGCCAAGGGGAGGGGAAGAGCAGCAAGAGCTTTCGGGGCTGGGCCCTTCCCTGCGGGAGCAGGAGCCCGACGTTCGCCCCCCCGGAAAAGAGGCTCGGCGGCGGCCGAGGGGCCCCGAGGTGTCCCGCCTCTGGCAAAGCCCGGAGCCCCAGCGCTGCGGGGCCTGCGGATAGGGCGCCAAGGGGAGGGGAAGAGCAGCAAGAGCTTTCGGGGCTGGGCCCTTCCCTGCGGGAGCAGGAGCCCGACGTTCGCCCCCCCGGAAAAGAGGCTCGGCGGCGGCCGAGGGGCCCCGAGGTGTCCCGCCTCTGGCAAAGCCCGGAGCCCCAGCGCTGCGGGGCCTGCGGATAGGGCGCCAAGGGGAGGGGAAGAGCAGCAAGAGCTTTCGGGGCTGGGCCCTTCCCTGCGGGAGCAGGAGCCCGACGTTCGCCCCCCCGGAAAAGAGGCTCGGCGGCGGCCGAGGGGCCCCGAGGTGTCCCGCCTCTGGCAAAGCCCGGAGCCCCAGCGCTGCGGGGCCTGCGGATAGGGCGCCAAGGGGAGGGGAAGAGCAGCAAGAGCTTTCGGGGCTGGGCCCTTCCCTGCGGGAGCAGGAGCCCGACGTTCGCCCCCCCGGAAAAGAGGCTCGGCGGCGGCCGAGGGGCCCCGAGGTGTCCCGCCTCTGGCAAAGCCCGGAGCCCCAGCGCTGCGGGGCCTGCGGATAGGGCGCCAAGGGGAGGGGAAGAGCAGCAAGAGCTTTCGGGGCTGGGCCCTTCCCTGCGGGAGCAGGAGCCCGACGTTCGCCCCCCCGGAAAAGAGGCTCGGCGGCGGCCGAGGGGCCCCGAGGTGTCCCGCCTCTGGCAAAGCCCGGAGCCCCAGCGCTGCGGGGCCTGCGGATAGGGCGCCAAGGGGAGGGGAAGAGCAGCAAGAGCTTTCGGGGCTGGGCCCTTCCCTGCGGGAGCAGGAGCCCGACGTTCGCCCCCCCGGAAAAGAGGCTCGGCGGCGGCCGAGGGGCCCCGAGGTGTCCCGCCTCTGGCAAAGCCCGGAGCCCCAGCGCTGCGGGGCCTGCGGATAGGGCGCCAAGGGGAGGGGAAGAGCAGCAAGAGCTTTCGGGGCTGGGCCCTTCCCTGCGGGAGCAGGAGCCCGACGTTCGCCCCCCCGGAAAAGAGGCTCGGCGGCGGCCGAGGGGCCCCGAGGTGTCCCGCCTCTGGCAAAGCCCGGAGCCCCAGCGCTGCGGGGCCTGCGGATAGGGCGCCAAGGGGAGGGGAAGAGCAGCAAGAGCTTTCGGGGCTGGGCCCTTCCCTGCGGGAGCAGGAGCCCGACGTTCGCCCCCCCGGAAAAGAGGCTCGGCGGCGGCCGAGGGGCCCCGAGGTGTCCCGCCTCTGGCAAAGCCCGGAGCCCCAGCGCTGCGGGGCCTGCGGATAGGGCGCCAAGGGGAGGGGAAGAGCAGCAAGAGCTTTCGGGGCTGGGCCCTTCCCTGCGGGAGCAGGAGCCCGACGTTCGCCCCCCCGGAAAAGAGGCTCGGCGGCGGCCGAGGGGCCCCGAGGTGTCCCGCCTCTGGCAAAGCCCGGAGCCCCAGCGCTGCGGGCCTGCGGATAGGGCGCCAAGGGGAGGGGAAGAGCAGCAAGAGCTTTCGGGGCTGGGCCCTTCCCTGCGGGAGCAGGAGCCCGACGTTCGCCCCCCCGGAAAAGAGGCTCGGCGGCGGCCGAGGGGCCCCGAGGTGTCCCGCCTCTGGCAAAGCCCGGAGCCCCAGCGCTGCGGGGCCTGCGGATAGGGCGCCAAGGGGAGGGGAAGAGCAGCAAGAGCTTTCGGGGCTGGGCCCTTCCCTGCGGGAGCAGGAGCCCGACGTTCGCCCCCCCGGAAAAGAGGCTCGGCGGCGGCCGAGGGGCCCCGAGGTGTCCCGCCTCTGGCAAAGCCCGGAGCCCCAGCGCTGCGGGGCCTGCGGATAGGGCGCCAAGGGGAGGGGAAGAGCAGCAAGAGCTTTCGGGGCTGGGCCCTTCCCTGCGGGAGCAGGAGCCCGACGTTCGCCCCCCCGGAAAAGAGGCTCGGCGGCGGCCGAGGGGCCCCGAGGTGTCCCGCCTCTGGCAAAGCCCGGAGCCCCAGCGCTGCGGGGCCTGCGGATAGGGCGCCAAGGGGAGGGGAAGAGCAGCAAGAGCTTTCGGGGCTGGGCCCTTCCCTGCGGGAGCAGGAGCCCGACGTTCGCCCCCCCGGAAAAGAGGCTCGGCGGCGGCCGAGGGGCCCCGAGGTGTCCCGCCTCTGGCAAAGCCCGGAGCCCCAGCGCTGCGGGGCCTGCGGATAGGGCGCCAAGGGGAGGGGAAGAGCAGCAAGAGCTTTCGGGGCTGGGCCCTTCCCTGCGGGAGCAGGAGCCCGACGTTCGCCCCCCCGGAAAAGAGGCTCGGCGGCGGCCGAGGGGCCCCGAGGTGTCCCGCCTCTGGCAAAGCCCGGAGCCCCAGCGCTGCGGGGCCTGCGGATAGGGCGCCAAGGGGAGGGGAAGAGCAGCAAGAGCTTTCGGGGCTGGGCCCTTCCCTGCGGGAGCAGGAGCCCGACGTTCGCCCCCCCGGAAAAGAGGCTCGGCGGCGGCCGAGGGGCCCCGAGGTGTCCCGCCTCTGGCAAAGCCCGGAGCCCCAGCGCTGCGGGGCCTGCGGATAGGGCGCCAAGGGGAGGGGAAGAGCAGCAAGAGCTTTCGGGGCTGGGCCCTTCCCTGCGGGAGCAGGAGCCCGACGTTCGCCCCCCCGGAAAAGAGGCTCGGCGGCGGCCGAGGGGCCCCGAGGTGTCCCGCCTCTGGCAAAGCCCGGAGCCCCAGCGCTGCGGGGCCTGCGGATAGGGCGCCAAGGGGAGGGGAAGAGCAGCAAGAGCTTTCGGGGCTGGGCCCTTCCCTGCGGGAGCAGGAGCCCGACGTTCGCCCCCCCGGAAAAGAGGCTCGGCGGCGGCCGAGGGGCCCCGAGGTGTCCCGCCTCTGGCAAAGCCCGGAGCCCCAGCGCTGCGGGGCCTGCGGATAGGGCGCCAAGGGGAGGGGAAGAGCAGCAAGAGCTTTCGGGGCTGGGCCCTTCCCTGCGGGAGCAGGAGCCCGACGTTCGCCCCCCCGGAAAAGAGGCTCGGCGGCGGCCGAGGGGCCCCGAGGTGTCCCGCCTCTGGCAAAGCCCGGAGCCCCAGCGCTGCGGGGCCTGCGGATAGGGCGCCAAGGGGAGGGGAAGAGCAGCAAGAGCTTTCGGGGCTGGGCCCTTCCCTGCGGGAGCAGGAGCCCGACGTTCGCCCCCCCGGAAAAGAGGCTCGGCGGCGGCCGAGGGGCCCCGAGGTGTCCCGCCTCTGGCAAAGCCCGGAGCCCCAGCGCTGCGGGGCCTGCGGATAGGGCGCCAAGGGGAGGGGAAGAGCAGCAAGAGCTTTCGGGGCTGGGCCCTTCCCTGCGGGAGCAGGAGCCCGACGTTCGCCCCCCCGGAAAAGAGGCTCGGCGGCGGCCGAGGGGCCCCGAGGTGTCCCGCCTCTGGCAAAGCCCGGAGCCCCAGCGCTGCGGGGCCTGCGGATAGGGCGCCAAGGGGAGGGGAAGAGCAGCAAGAGCTTTCGGGGCTGGGCCCTTCCCTGCGGGAGCAGGAGCCCGACGTTCGCCCCCCCGGAAAAGAGGCTCGGCGGCGGCCGAGGGGCCCCGAGGTGTCCCGCCTCTGGCAAAGCCCGGAGCCCCAGCGCTGCGGGGCCTGCGGATAGGGCGCCAAGGGGAGGGGAAGAGCAGCAAGAGCTTTCGGGGCTGGGCCCTTCCCTGCGGGAGCAGGAGCCCGACGTTCGCCCCCCCGGAAAAGAGGCTCGGCGGCGGCCGAGGGGCCCCGAGGTGTCCCGCCTCTGGCAAAGCCCGGAGCCCCAGCGCTGCGGGGCCTGCGGATAGGGCGCCAAGGGGAGGGGAAGAGCAGCAAGAGCTTTCGGGGCTGGGCCCTTCCCTGCGGGAGCAGGAGCCCGACGTTCGCCCCCCCGGAAAAGAGGCTCGGCGGCGGCCGACGGGCCCCGAGGTGTCCCGCCTCTGGCAAAGCCCGGAGCCCCAGCGCTGCGGGGCCTGCGGATAGGGCGCCAAGGGGAGGGGAAGAGCAGCAAGAGCTTTCGGGGCTGGGCCCTTCCCTGCGGGAGCAGGAGCCCGACGTTCGCCCCCCCCGGAAAAGAGGCTCGGCGGCGGCCGAGGGGCCCCGAGGTGTCCCGCCTCTGGCAAAGCCCGGAGCCCCAGCGCTGCGGGGCCTGCGGATAGGGCGCCAAGGGGAGGGGAAGAGCAGCAAGAGCTTTCGGGGCTGGGCCCTTCCCTGCGGGAGCAGGAGCCCGACGTTCGCCCCCCCGGAAAAGAGGCTCGGCGGCGGCCGAGGGGCCCCGAGGTGTCCCGCCTCTGGCAAAGCCCGGAGCCCCAGCGCTGCGGGGCCTGCGGATAGGGCGCCAAGGGGAGGGGAAGAGCAGCAAGAGCTTTCGGGGCTGGGCCCTTCCCTGCGGGAGCAGGAGCCCGACGTTCGCCCCCCCGGAAAAGAGGCTCGGCGGCGGCCGAGGGGCCCCGAGGTGTCCCGCCTCTGGCAAAGCCCGGAGCCCCAGCGCTGCGGGGCCTGCGGATAGGGCGCCAAGGGGAGGGGAAGAGCAGCAAGAGCTTTCGGGGCTGGGCCCTTCCCTGCGGGAGCAGGAGCCCGACGTTTCGCCCCCCCGGAAAAGAGGCTCGGCGGCGGCCGAGGGGCCCCGAGGTGTCCCGCCTCTGGCAAAGCCCGGAGCCCCAGCGCTGCGGGGCCTGCGGATAGGGCGCCAAGGGGAGGGGAAGAGCAGCAAGAGCTTTCGGGGCTGGGCCCTTCCCTGCGGGAGCAGGAGCCCGACGTTCGCCCCCCCGGAAAAGAGGCTCGGCGGCGGCCGAGGGGCCCCGAGGTGTCCCGCCTCTGGCAAAGCCCGGAGCCCCAGCGCTGCGGGGCCTGCGGATAGGGCGCCAAGGGGAGGGGAAGAGCAGCAAGAGCTTTCGGGGCTGGGCCCTTCCCTGCGGGAGCAGGAGCCCGACGTTCGCCCCCCCGGAAAAGAGGCTCGGCGGCAGCCGAGGGGCCCCGAGGTGTCCCGCCTCTGGCAAAGCCCGGAGCCCCAGCGCTGCGGGGCCTGCGGATAGGGCGCCAAGGGGAGGGGAAGAGCAGCAAGAGCTTTCGGGGCTGGGCCCTTCCCTGCGGGAGCAGGAGCCCGACGTTCGCCCCCCCGGAAAAGAGGCTCGGCGGCGGCCGAGGGGCCCCGAGGTGTCCCGCCTCTGGCAAAGCCCGGAGCCCCAGCGCTGCGGGGCCTGCGGATAGGGCGCCAAGGGGAGGGGAAGAGCAGCAAGAGCTTTCGGGGCTGGGCCCTTCCCTGCGGGAGCAGGAGCCCGACGTTCGCCCCCCCGGAAAAGAGGCTCGGCGGCGGGCCGAGGGGCCCCGAGGTGTCCCGCCTCTGGCAAAGCCCGGAGCCCCAGCGCTGCGGGGCCTGCGGATAGGGCGCCAAGGGGAGGGGAAGAGCAGCAAGAGCTTTCGGGGCTGGGCCCTTCCCTGCGGGAGCAGGAGCCCGACGTTCGCCCCCCCGGGAAAAGAGGCTCGGCGGCGGCCGAGGGGCCCCGAGGTGTCCCGCCTCTGGCAAAGCCCGGAGCCCCAGCGCTGCGGGGCCTGCGGATAGGGCGCCAAGGGGAGGGGAAGAGCAGCAAGAGCTTTCGGGGCTGGGCCCTTACCTGCGGGAGCAGGAGCCCGACGTTCGCCCCCCCGGAAAAGAGGCTCGGCGGCGGCCGAGGGGCCCCGAGGTGTCCCGCCTCTGGCAAAGCCCGGAGCCCCAGCGCTGCGGGGCCTGCGGATAGGGCGCCAAGGGGAGGGGAAGAGCAGCAAGAGCTTTCGGGGCTGGGCCCTTCCCTGCGGGAGCAGGAGCCCGACGTTCGCCCCCCCGGAAAAGAGGCTCGGCGGCGGCCGAGGGGCCCCGAGGTGTCCCGCCTCTGGCAAAGCCCGGAGCCCCAGCGCTGCGGGGCCTGCGGATAGGGCGCCAAGGGGAGGGGAAGAGCAGCAAGAGCTTTCGGGGCTGGGCCCTTCCCTGCGGGAGCAGGAGCCCGACGTTCGCCCCCCCGGAAAAGAGGCTCGGCGGCGGCCGAGGGGCCCCGAGGTGTCCCGCCTCTGGCAAAGCCCGGAGCCCCAGCGCTGCGGGGCCTGCGGATAGGGCGCCAAGGGGAGGGGAAGAGCAGCAAGAGCTTTCGGGGCTGGGCCCTTCCCTGCGGGAGCAGGAGCCCGACGTTCGCCCCCCCGGAAAAGAGGCTCGGCGGCGGCCGAGGGGCCCCGAGGTGTCCCGCCTCTGGCAAAGCCCGGAGCCCCAGCGCTGCGGGGCCTGCGGATAGGGCGCCAAGGGGAGGGGAAGAGCAGCAAGAGCTTTCGGGGCTGGGCCCTTCCCTGCGGGAGCAGGAGCCCGACGTTCGCCCCCCCGGAAAAGAGGCTCGGCGGCGGCCGACGGGCCCCGAGGTGTCCCGCCTCTGGCAAAGCCCGGAGCCCCAGCGCTGCGGGGCCTGCGGATAGGGCGCCAAGGGCAGGGGAAGAGCAGCAAGAGCTTTCGGGGCTGGGCCCTTCCCTGCGGGAGCAGGAGCCCGACGTTCGCCCCCCCGGAAAAGAGGCTCGGCGGCGGCCGAGGGGCCCCGAGGTGTCCCGCCTCTGGCAAAGCCCGGAGCCCCAGCGCTGCGGGGCCTGCGGATAGGGCGCCAAGGGGAGGGGAAGAGCAGCAAGAGCTTTCGGGGCTGGGCCCTTCCCTGCGGGAGCAGGAGCCCGACGTTCGCCCCCCCGGAAAAGAGGCTCGGCGGCGGCCGAGGGGCCCCGAGGTGTCCCGCCTCTGGCAAAGCCCGGAGCCCCAGCGCTGCGGGGCCTGCGGATAGGGCGCCAAGGGGAGGGGAAGAGCAGCAAGAGCTTTCGGGGCTGGGCCCTTCCCTGCGGGAGCAGGAGCCCGACGTTCGCCCCCCCGGAAAAGAGGCTCGGCGGCGGCCGAGGGGCCCCGAGGTGTCCCGCCTCTGGCAAAGCCCGGAGCCCCAGCGCTGCGGGGCCTGCGGATAGGGCGCCAAGGGGAGGGGAAGAGCAGCAAGAGCTTTCGGGGCTGGGCCCTTCCCTGCGGGAGCAGGAGCCCGACGTTCGCCCCCCCGGAAAAGAGGCTCGGCGGCGGCCGAGGGGCCCCGAGGTGTCCCGCCTCTGGCAAAGCCCGGAGCCCCAGCGCTGCGGGGCCTGCGGATAGGGCGCCAAGGGGAGGGGAAGAGCAGCAAGAGCTTTCGGGGCTGGGCCCTTCCCTGCGGGAGCAGGAGCCCGACGTTCGCCCCCCCGGAAAAGAGGCTCGGCGGCGGCCGAGGGGCCCCGAGGTGTCCCGCCTCTGGCAAAGCCCGGAGCCCCAGCGCTGCGGGGCCTGCGGATAGGGCGCCAAGGGGAGGGGAAGAGCAGCAAGAGCTTTCGGGGCTGGGCCCTTCCCTGCGGGAGCAGGAGCCCGACGTTCGCCCCCCCGGAAAAGAGGCTCGGCGGCGGCCGAGGGGCCCCGAGGTGTCCCGCCTCTGGCAAAGCCCGGAGCCCCAGCGCTGCGGGGCCTGCGGATAGGGCGCCAAGGGGAGGGGAAGAGCAGCAAGAGCTTTCGGGGCTGGGCCCTTCCCTGCGGGAGCAGGAGCCCGACGTTCGCCCCCCCGGAAAAGAGGCTCGGCGGCGGCCGAGGGGCCCCGAGGTGTCCCGCCTCTGGCAAAGCCCGGAGCCCCAGCGCTGCGGGGCCTGCGGATAGGGCGCCAAGGGGAGGGGAAGAGCAGCAAGAGCTTTCGGGGCTGGGCCCTTCCCTGCGGGAGCAGGAGCCCGACGTTCGCCCCCCCGCAAAAGAGGCTCGGCGGCAGCCGAGGGGCCCCGAGGTGTCCCGCCTCTGGCAAAGCCCGGAGCCCCAGCGCTGCGGGGCCTGCGGATAGGGCGCCAAGGGGAGGGGAAGAGCAGCAAGAGCTTTCGGGGCTGGGCCCTTCCCTGCGGGAGCAGGAGCCCGACGTTCGCCCCCCCGGAAAAGAGGCTCGGCGGCGGCCGACGGGCCCCGAGGTGTCCCGCCTCTGGCAAAGCCCGGAGCCCCAGCGCTGCAGGGCCTGCGGATAGGGCGCCAAGGGGAGGGGAAGAGCAGCAAGAGCTTTCGGGGCTGGGCCCTTCCCTGCGGGAGCAGGAGCCCGACGTTCGCCCCCCCGGAAAAGAGGCTCGGCGGCGGCTGAGGGGCCCCGAGGTGTCCCGCCTCTGGCAAAGCCCGGAGCCCCAGCGCTGCGGGGCCTGCGGATAGGGCGCCAAGGGCAGGGGAAGAGCAGCAAGAGCTTTCGGGGCTGGGCCCTTCCCTGCGGGAGCAGGAGCCCGACGTTCGCCCCCCCGGAAAAGAGGCTCGGCGGCGGCCGAGGGGCCCCGAGGTGTCCCGCCTCTGGCAAAGCCCGGAGCCCCAGCGCTGCGGGGCCTGCGGATAGGGCGCCAAGGGGAGGGGAAGAGCAGCAAGAGCTTTCGGGGCTGGGCCCTTCCCTGCGGGAGCAGGAGCCCGACGTTCGCCCCCCCGGAAAAGAGGCTCGGCGGCGGCCGAGGGGCCCCGAGGTGTCCCGCCTCTGGCAAAGCCCGGAGCCCCAGCGCTGCGGGGCCTGCGGATAGGGCGCCAAGGGGAGGGGAAGAGCAGCAAGAGCTTTCGGGGCTGGGCCCTTCCCTGCGGGAGCAGGAGCCCGACGTTCGCCCCTCCGGAAAAGAGGCTCGGCGGCGGCCGAGGGGCCCCGAGGTGTCCAGCCTCTGGCAAAGCCCGGAGCCCCAGCGCTGCGGGGCCTGCGGATAGGGCGCCAAGGGGAGGGGAAGAGCAGCAAGAGCTTTCGGGGCTGGGCCCTTCCCTGCGGGAGCAGGAGCCCGACGTTCGCCCCCCCGGAAAAGAGGCTCGGCGGCGGCCGAGGGGCCCCGAGGTGTCCCGCCTCTGGCAAAGCCCGGAGCCCCAGCGCTGCGGGGCCTGCGGATAGGGCGCCAAGGGCAGGGGAAGAGCAGCAAGAGCTTTCGGGGCTGGGCCCTTCCCTGCGGGAGCAGGAGCCCGACGTTCGCCCCCCCGGAAAAGAGGCTCGGCGGCGGCCGACGGGCCCCGAGGTGTCCCGCCTCTGGCAAAGCCCGGAGCCCCAGCGCTGCAGGGCCTGCGGATAGGGCGCCAAGGGGAGGGGAAGAGCAGCAAGAGCTTTCGGGGCTGGGCCCTTCCCTGCGGGAGCAGGAGCCCGACGTTCGCCCCCCCGGAAAAGAGGCTCGGCGGCGGCTGAGGGGCCCCGAGGTGTCCCGCCTCTGGCAAAGCCCGGAGCCCCAGCGCTGCGGGGCCTGCGGATAGGGCGCCAAGGGCAGGGGAAGAGCAGCAAGAGCTTTCGGGGCTGGGCCCTTCCCTGCGGGAGCAGGAGCCCGACGTTCGCCCCCCCGGAAAAGAGGCTCGGCGGCGGCCGAGGGGCCCCGAGGTGTCCCGCCTCTGGCAAAGCCCGGAGCCCCAGCGCTGCGGGGCCTGCGGATAGGGCGCCAAGGGGAGGGGAAGAGCAGCAAGAGCTTTCGGGGCTGGGCCCTTCCCTGCGGGAGCAGGAGCCCGACGTTCGCCCCCCCGGAAAAGAGGCTCGGCGGCGGCCGAGGGGCCCCGAGGTGTCCCGCCTCTGGCAAAGCCCGGAGCCCCAGCGCTGCGGGGCCTGCGGATAGGGCGCCAAGGGGAGGGGAAGAGCAGCAAGAGCTTTCGGGGCTGGGCCCTTCCCTGCGGGAGCAGGAGCCCGACGTTCGCCCCCCCGGAAAAGAGGCTCGGCGGCGGCCGACGGGCCCCGAGGTGTCCCGCCTCTGGCAAAGCCCGGAGCCCCAGCGCTGCGGGGCCTGCGGATAGGGCGCCAAGGGGAGGGGAAGAGCAGCAAGAGCTTTCGGGGCTGGGCCCTTCCCTGCGGGAGCAGGAGCCCGACGTTCGCCCCCCGGGAAAAGAGTCTCGGCGGCGGCCGAGGGGCCCCGAGGTGTCCCGCCTCTGGCAAAGCCCGGAGCCCCAGCGCTGCGGGGCCTGCGGATAGGGCGCCAAGGGGAGGGGAAGAGCAGCAAGAGCTTTCGGGGCTGGGCCCTTCCCTGCGGGAGCAGGAGCCCGACGTTCGCCACCCCGGAAAAGAGGCTCGGCGGCGGCCGAGGGGCCCCGAGGTGTCCCGCCTCTGGCAAAGCCCGGAGCCCCAGCGCTGCGGGGCCTGCGGATAGGCCGCCAAGGGGAGGGGAAGAGCAGCAAGAGCTTTCGGGGCTGGGCCCTTCCCTGCGGGAGCAGGAGCCCGACGTTCGCCCCCCCGGAAAAGAGGCTCGGCGGGGGCCGAGGGGCCCCGAGGTGTCCCGCCTCTGGCAAAGCCCGGAGCCCCAGCGCTGCGGGGCCTGCGGATAGGGCGCCAAGGGGAGGGGAAGAGCAGCAAGAGCTTTCGGGGCTGGGCCCTTCCCTGCGGGAGCAGGAGCCCGACGTTCACCCCTCCGGAAAAGAGGCTCGTCGGCGGCCGAGGGGCCCCGAGGTGTCCTGCCTCTGGCAAAGCCTGGAGCCCCAGCGCTGCGGGGCCTGCGGATAGGGCGCCAAGGGGAGGGGAAGAGCAGCAAGAGCTTTCGGGGCTGGGCCCTTCCCTGCGGGAGCAGGAGCCCGACGTTCGCCCCCCCGGAAAAGAGGCTCGTCGGCGGCCGAGGGGCCCCGAGGTGTCCCGCCTCTGGCAAAGCCCGGAGCCCCAGCGCTGCGGGGCCTGCGGATAGGGCGCCAAGGGGAGGGGAAGAGCAGCAAGAGCTTTCGGGTTGGGCCCTTCCCTGCGGGAGCAGGAGCCCGACGTTCGCCCCCCCGGAAAAGAGGCTCGGCGGCGGCCGACGGGCCCTGAGGTGTCCCGCCTCTGGCAAAGCCCGGAGCCCCAGCGCTGCGGGGCCTGCGGATAGGGCGCCAAGGGGAGGGGAAGAGCAGCAAGAGCTTTCGGGGCTGGGCCCTTCCCTGCGGGAGCAGGAGCCCGACGTTCGCCCCCCCGGAAAAGAGGCTCGGCGGCGGCCGACGGGCCCCGAGGTGTCCCGCCTCTGGCAAAGCCCGGAGCCCCAGCGCTGCGGGGCCTGCGGATAGGGCGCCAAGGGGAGGGGAAGAGCAGCAAGAGCTTTCGGGGCTGGGCCCTTCCCTGCGGGAGCAGGAGCCCGACGTTCGCCCCCCCGGAAAAGAGGCTCGGCGGCGGCCGAGGGGCCCCGAGGTGTCCCGCCTCTGGCAAAGCCCGGAGCCCCAGCGCTGCGGGGCCTGCGGATAGGGCGCCAAGGGGAGGGGAAGAGCAGCAAGAGCTTTCGGGGCTGGGCCCTTCCCTGCGGGAGCAGGAGCCCGACGTTCGCCCCCCCGGAAAAGAGGCTCGGCGGCGGCCGACGGGCCCCGAGGTGTCCCGCCTCTGGCAAAGCCCGGAGCCCCAGCGCTGCGGGGCCTGCGGATAGGGCGCCAAGGGGAGGGGAAGAGCAGCAAGAGCTTTCGGGGCTGGGCCCTTCCCTGCGGGAGCAGGAGCCCGACGTTCGCCCCCCCGGAAAAGAGGCTCGGCGGCGGCCGAGGGGCCCCGAGGTGTCCCGCCTCTGGCAAAGCCCGGAGCCCCAGCGCTGCGGGGCCTGCGGATAGGGCGCCAAGGGGAGGGGAAGAGCAGCAAGAGCTTTCGGGGCTGGGCCCTTCCCTGCGGGAGCAGGAGCCCGACGTTCGCCCCCCCGGAAAAGAGGCTCGGCGGCGGCCGAGGGGCCCCGAGGTGTCCCGCCTCTGGCAAAGCCCGGAGCCCCAGCGCTGCGGGGCCTGCGGATAGGGCGCCAAGGGGAGGGGAAGAGCAGCAAGAGCTTTCGGGGCTGGGCCCTTCCCTGCGGGAGCAGGAGCCCGACGTTCGCCCCCCCGGAAAAGAGGCTCGGCGGCGGCCGAGGGGCCCCGAGGTGTCCCGCCTCTGGCAAAGCCCGGAGCCCCAGCGCTGCGGGGCCTGCGGATAGGGCGCCAAGGGGAGGGGAAGAGCAGCAAGAGCTTTCGGGGCTGGGCCCTTCCCTGCGGGAGCAGGAGCCCGACGTTCGCCCCCCCGGAAAAGAGGCTCGGCGGCGGCCGAGGGGCCCCGAGGTGTCCCGCCTCTGGCAAAGCCCGGAGCCCCAGCGCTGCGGGGCCTGCGGATAGGGCGCCAAGGGGAGGGGAAGAGCAGCAAGAGCTTTCGGGGCTGGGCCCTTCCCTGCGGGAGCAGGAGCCCGACGTTCGCCCCCCCGGAAAAGAGGCTCGTCGGCGGCCGAGGGGCCCCGAGGTGTCCCGCCTCTGGCAAAGCCCGGAGCCCCAGCGCTGCGGGGCCTGCGGATAGGGCGCCAAGGGGAGGGGAAGAGCAGCAAGAGCTTTCGGGTTGGGCCCTTCCCTGCGGGAGCAGGAGCCCGACGTTCGCCCCCCCGGAAAAGAGGCTCGGCGGCGGCCGACGGGCCCCGAGGTGTCCCGCCTCTGGCAAAGCCCGGAGCCCCAGCGCTGCGGGGCCTGCGGATAGGGCGCCAAGGGGAGGGGAAGAGCAGCAAGAGCTTTCGGGGCTGGGCCCTTCCCTGCGGGAGCAGGAGCCCGACGTTCGCCCCCCCGGAAAAGAGGCTCGGCGGCGGCCGAGGGGCCCCGAGGTGTCCCGCCTCTGGCAAAGCCCGGAGCCCCAGCGCTGCGGGGCCTGCGGATAGGGCGCCAAGGGGAGGGGAAGAGCAGCAAGAGCTTTCGGGTTGGGCCCTTCCCTGCGGGAGCAGGAGCCCGACGTTCGCCCCCCCGGAAAAGAGGCTCGGCGGCGGCCGATGGGCCCTGAGGTGTCCCGCCTCTGGCAAAGCCCGGAGCCCCAGCGCTGCGGGGCCTGCGGATAGGGCACCAAGGGGACGGAAGAGCAGCAAGAGCTTTCGGGGTTGGGCCCTTCCCTGCGGGAGCAGGAGCCCGACGTTCGCCCCCCCGGAAAAGAGGCTCGGCGGCGGCCGAGGGGCCCCGAGGTGTCCCGCCTCTGGCAAAGCCCGGAGCCCCAGCGCTGCGGGGCCTGCGGATAGGGCGCCAAGGGGAGGGGAAGAGCAGCAAGAGCTTTCGGGGCTGGGCCCTTCCCTGCGGGAGCAGGAGCCCGACGTTCGCCCCCCGGGAAAAGAGGCTCGGCGGCGGCCGACGGGCCCCGAGGTGTCCCGCCTCTGGCAAAGCCCGGAGCCCCAGCGCTGCGGGGCCTGCGGATAGGGCGCCAAGGGGAGGGGAAGAGCAGCAAGAGCTTTCGGGGCTGGGCCCTTCCCTGCGGGAGCAGGAGCCCGACGTTCGCCACCCCGGAAAAGAGGCTCGGCGGCGGCCGAGGGGCCCCGAGGTGTCCCGCCTCTGGCAAAGCCCGGAGCCCCAGCGCTGCGGGGCCTGCGGATAGGGCGCCAAGGGGAGGGGAAGAGCAGCAAGAGCTTTCGGGGCTGGGCCCTTCCCTGCGGGAGCAGGAGCCCGACGTTCGCCCCCCCGGAAAAGAGGCTCGGCGGCGGCCGAGGGGCCCCGAGGTGTCCCGCCTCTGGCAAAGCCCGGAGCCCCAGCGCTGCGGGGCCTGCGGATAGGGCGCCAAGGGGAGGGGAAGAGCAGCAAGAGCTTTCGGGGCTGGGCCCTTCCCTGCGGGAGCAGGAGCCCGACGTTCACCCCCCGGAAAAGAGGCTCGGCGGCGGCCGAGGGGCCCTGAGGTGTCCCGCCTCTGGCAAAGCCCGGAGCCCCAGCGCTGCGGGGCCTGCGGATAGGGCGCCAAGGGGAGGGGAAGAGCAGCAAGAGTTTTCGGGGCTGGGCCCTTCCCTGCGGGAGCAGGAGCCCGACCTTCGCCCCCCCGGAAAAGAGGCTCGTCGGCGGCCGAGGGGCCCCGAGGTGTCCCGCCTCTGGCAAAGCCCGGAGCCCCAGCGCTGCGGGGCCTGCGGATAGGGCGCCAAGGGGAGGGGAAGAGCAGCAAGAGCTTTCGGGGCTGGGCCCTTCCCTGCGGGAGCAGGAGCCCGACGTTCGCCCCCCCGGAAAAGAGGCTCGGCGGCGGCCGAGGGGCCCCGAGGTGTCCCGCCTCTGGCAAAGCCCGGAGCCCCAGCGCTGCGGGGCCTGCGGATAGGGCGCCAAGGGGAGGGGAAGAGCAGCAAGAGCTTTCGGGGCTGGGCCCTTCCCTGCGGGAGCAGGAGCCCGACGTTCGCCCCCCCGGAAAAGAGGCTCGGCGGCGGCCGAGGGGCCCCGAGGTGTCCCGCCTCTGGCAAAGCCCGGAGCCCCAGCGCTGCGGGGCCTGCGGATAGGGCGCCAAGGGGAGGGGAAGAGCAGCAAGAGCTTTCGGGGCTGGGCCCTTCCCTGCGGGAGCAGGAGCCCGACGTTCGCCCCCCCGGAAAAGAGGCTCGGCGGCGGCCGAGGGGCCCCGAGGTGTCCCGCCTCTGGCAAAGCCCGGAGCCCCAGCGCTGCGGGGCCTGCGGATAGGGCGCCAAGGGGAGGGGAAGAGCAGCAAGAGCTTTCGGGGCTGGGCCCTTCCCTGCGGGAGCAGGAGCCCGACGTTCGCCCCCCCGGAAAAGAGGCTCGGCGGCGGCCGAGGGGCCCCGAGGTGTCCCGCCTCTGGCAAAGCCCGGAGCCCCAGCGCTGCGGGGCCTGCGGATAGGGCGCCAAGGGGAGGGGAAGAGCAGCAAGAGCTTTCGGGGCTGGGCCCTTCCCTGCGGGAGCAGGAGCCCGACGTTCGCCCCCCCGGAAAAGAGGCTCGGCGGCGGCCGAGGGGCCCCGAGGTGTCCCGCCTCTGGCAAAGCCCGGAGCCCCAGCGCTGCGGGGCCTGCGGATAGGGCGCCAAGGGGAGGGGAAGAGCAGCAAGAGCTTTCGGGGCTGGGCCCTTCCCTGCGGGAGCAGGAGCCCGACGTTCGCCCCCCCGGAAAAGAGGCTCGGCGGCGGCCGAGGGGCCCCGAGGTGTCCCGCCTCTGGCAAAGCCCGGAGCCCCAGCGCTGCGGGGCCTGCGGATAGGGCGCCAAGGGGAGGGGAAGAGCAGCAAGAGCTTTCGGGGCTGGGCCCTTCCCTGCGGGAGCAGGAGCCCGACGTTCGCCCCCCCGGAAAAGAGGCTCGGCGGCGGCCGAGGGGCCCCGAGGTGTCCCGCCTCTGGCAAAGCCCGGAGCCCCAGCGCTGTGGGGCCTGCGGATAGGGCGCCAAGGGGAGGGGAAGAGCAGCAAGAGCTTTCGGGGCTGGGCCCTTCCCTGCGGGAGCAGGAGCCCGACGTTCGCCCCCCCGGAAAAGAGGCTCGGCGGCGGCCGAGGGGCCCCGAGGTGTCCCGCCTCTGGCAAAGCCCGGAGCCCCAGCGCTGCGGGGCCTGCGGATAGGGCGCCAAGGGGAGGGGAAGAGCAGCAAGAGCTTTCGGGTTGGGCCCTTCCCTGGGGGAGCAGGAGCCCGACGTTCGCCCCCCCGGAAAAGAGGCTCGGCGGCGGCCGACGGGCCCTGAGGTGTCCCGCCTCTGGCAAAGCCCGGAGCCCCAGCGCTGCGGGGCCTGCGGATAGGGCACCAAGGGGACGGAAGAGCAGCAAGAGCTTTCGGGGTTGGGCCCTTCCCTGCGGGAGCAGGAGCCCGACGTTCGCCCCCCCGGAAAAGAGGCTCGGCGGCGGCCGAGGGGCCCCGAGGTGTCCCGCCTCTGGCAAAGCCCGGAGCCCCAGCGCTGCGGGGCCTGCGGATAGGGCGCCAAGGGGAGGGGAAGAGCAGCAAGAGCTTTCGGGGCTGGGCCCTTCCCTGCGGGAGCAGGAGCCCGACGTTCGCCCCCCGGGAAAAGAGGCTCGGCGGCGGCCGACGGGCCCCGAGGTGTCCCGCCTCTGGCAAAGCCCGGAGCCCCAGCGCTGCGGGGCCTGCGGATAGGGCGCCAAGGGGAGGGGAAGAGCAGCAAGAGCTTTCGGGGCTGGGCCCTTCCCTGCGGGAGCAGGAGCCCGACGTTCGCCACCCCGGAAAAGAGGCTCGGCGGCGGCCGAGGGGCCCCGAGGTGTCCCGCCTCTGGCAAAGCCCGGAGCCCCAGCGCTGCGGGGCCTGCGGATAGGGCGCCAAGGGGAGGGGAAGAGCAGCAAGAGCTTTCGGGGCTGGGCCCTTCCCTGCGGGAGCAGGAGCCCGACGTTCGCCCCCCCGGAAAAGAGGCTCGGCGGCGGCCGAGGGGCCCCGAGGTGTCCCGCCTCTGGCAAAGCCCGGAGCCCCAGCGCTGCGGGGCCTGCGGATAGGGCGCCAAGGGGAGGGGAAGAGCAGCAAGAGCTTTCGGGGCTGGGCCCTTCCCTGCGGGAGCAGGAGCCCGACGTTCACCCCCCCCGGAAAAGAGGCTCGGCGGCGGCCGAGGGGCCCTGAGGTGTCCCGCCTCTGGCAAAGCCCGGAGCCCCAGCGCTGCGGGGCCTGCGGATAGGGCGCCAAGGGGAGGGGAAGAGCAGCAAGAGCTTTCGGGGCTGGGCCCTTCCCTGCGGGAGCAGGAGCCCGACCTTCGCCCCCCCGGAAAAGAGGCTCGTCGGCGGCCGAGGGGCCCCGAGGTGTCCCGCCTCTGGCAAAGCCCGGAGCCCCAGCGCTGCGGGGCCTGCGGATAGGGCGCCAAGGGGAGGGGAAGAGCAGCAAGAGCTTTCGGGGCTGGGCCCTTCCCTGCGGGAGCAGGAGCCCGACGTTCGCCCCCCCGGAAAAGAGGCTCGTCGGCGGCCGAGGGGCCCCGAGGTGTCCCGCCTCTGGCAAAGCCCGGAGCCCCAGCGCTGCGGGGCCTGCGGATAGGGCGCCAAGGGGAGGGGAAGAGCAGCAAGAGCTTTCGGGGCTGGGCCCTTCCCTGCGGGAGCAGGAGCCCGACGTTCGCCCCCCCGGAAAAGAGGCTCGGCGGCGGCCGAGGGGCCCCGAGGTGTCCCGCCTCTGGCAAAGCCCGGAGCCCCAGCGCTGCGGGGCCTGCGGATAGGGCGCCAAGGGGAGGGGAAGAGCAGCAAGAGCTTTCGGGGCTGGGCCCTTCCCTGCGGGAGCACGAGCCCGACGTTCGCCCCCCCGGAAAAGAGGCTCGGCGGCGGCCGAGGGGCCCCGAGGTGTCCCGCCTCTGGCAAAGCCCGGAGCCCCAGCGCTGCGGGGCCTGCGGATAGGGCGCCAAGGGGAGGGGAAGAGCAGCAAGAGCTTTCGGGGCTGGGCCCTTCCCTGCGGGAGCAGGAGCCCGACGTTCGCCCCCCCGGAAAAGAGGCTCGGCGGCGGCCGAGGGGCCCCGAGGTGTCCCGCCTCTGGCAAAGCCCGGAGCCCCAGCGCTGCGGGGCCTGCGGATAGGGCGCCAAGGGGAGGGGAAGAGCAGCAAGAGCTTTCGGGGCTGGGCCCTTCCCTGCGGGAGCAGGAGCCCGACGTTCGCCCCCCCGGAAAAGAGGCTCGGCGGCGGCCGAGGGGCCCCGAGGTGTCCCGCCTCTGGCAAAGCCCGGAGCCCCAGCGCTGCGGGGCCTGCGGATAGGGCGCCAAGGGGAGGGGAAGAGCAGCAAGAGCTTTCGGGGCTGGGCCCTTCCCTGCGGGAGCAGGAGCCCGACGTTCGCCCCCCCGGAAAAGAGGCTCGGCGGCGGCCGAGGGGCCCCGAGGTGTCCCGCCTCTGGCAAAGCCCGGAGCCCCAGCGCTGCGGGGCCTGCGGATAGGGCGCCAAGGGGAGGGGAAGAGCAGCAAGAGCTTTCGGGGCTGGGCCCTTCCCTGCGGGAGCAGGAGCCCGACGTTCGCCCCCCCGGAAAAGAGGCTCGGCGGCGGCCGAGGGGCCCCGAGGTGTCCCGCCTCTGGCAAAGCCCGGAGCCCCAGCGCTGCGGGGCCTGCGGATAGGGCGCCAAGGGGAGGGGAAGAGCAGCAAGAGCTTTCGGGTTGGGCCCTTCCCTGGGGGAGCAGGAGCCCGACGTTCGCCCCCCCGGAAAAGAGGCTCGGCGGCGGCCGACGGGCCCTGAGGTGTCCCGCCTCTGGCAAAGCCCGGAGCCCCAGCGCTGCGGGGCCTGCGGATAGGGCACCAAGGGGACGGAAGAGCAGCAAGAGCTTTCGGGGTTGGGCCCTTCCCTGCGGGAGCAGGAGCCCGACGTTCGCCCCCCCGGAAAAGAGGCTCGGCGGCGGCCGAGGGGCCCCGAGGTGTCCCGCCTCTGGCAAAGCCCGGAGCCCCAGCGCTGCGGGGCCTGCGGATAGGGCGCCAAGGGGAGGGGAAGAGCAGCAAGAGCTTTCGGGGCTGGGCCCTTCCCTGCGGGAGCAGGAGCCCGACGTTCGCCCCCCGGGAAAAGAGGCTCGGCGGCGGCCGACGGGCCCCGAGGTGTCCCGCCTCTGGCAAAGCCCGGAGCCCCAGCGCTGCGGGGCCTGCGGATAGGGCGCCAAGGGGAGGGGAAGAGCAGCAAGAGCTTTCGGGGCTGGGCCCTTCCCTGCGGGAGCAGGAGCCCGACGTTCGCCACCCCGGAAAAGAGGCTCGGCGGCGGCCGAGGGGCCCCGAGGTGTCCCGCCTCTGGCAAAGCCCGGAGCCCCAGCGCTGCGGGGCCTGCGGATAGGGCGCCAAGGGGAGGGGAAGAGCAGCAAGAGCTTTCGGGGCTGGGCCCTTCCCTGCGGGAGCAGGAGCCCGACGTTCGCCCCCCCGGAAAAGAGGCTCGGCGGCGGCCGAGGGGCCCCGAGGTGTCCCGCCTCTGGCAAAGCCCGGAGCCCCAGCGCTGCGGGGCCTGCGGATAGGGCGCCAAGGGGAGGGGAAGAGCAGCAAGAGCTTTCGGGGCTGGGCCCTTCCCTGCGGGAGCAGGAGCCCGACGTTCACCCCCCCGGAAAAGAGGCTCGGCGGCGGCCGAGGGGCCCTGAGGTGTCCCGCCTCTGGCAAAGCCCGGAGCCCCAGCGCTGCGGGGCCTGCGGATAGGGCGCCAAGGGGAGGGGAAGAGCAGCAAGAGCTTTCGGGGCTGGGCCCTTCCCTGCGGGAGCAGGAGCCCGACCTTCGCCCCCCCGGAAAAGAGGCTCGTCGGCGGCCGAGGGGCCCCGAGGTGTCCCGCCTCTGGCAAAGCCCGGAGCCCCAGCGCTGCGGGGCCTGCGGATAGGGCGCCAAGGGGAGGGGAAGAGCAGCAAGAGCTTTCGGGGCTGGGCCCTTCCCTGCGGGAGCAGGAGCCCGACGTTCGCCCCCCCGGAAAAGAGGCTCGTCGGCGGCCGAGGGGCCCCGAGGTGTCCCGCCTCTGGCAAAGCCCGGAGCCCCAGCGCTGCGGGGCCTGCGGATAGGGCGCCAAGGGGAGGGGAAGAGCAGCAAGAGCTTTCGGGGCTGGGCCCTTCCCTGCGGGAGCAGGAGCCCGACGTTCGCCCCCCCGGAAAAGAGGCTCGGCGGCGGCCGAGGGGCCCCGAGGTGTCCCGCCTCTGGCAAAGCCCGGAGCCCCAGCGCTGCGGGGCCTGCGGATAGGGCGCCAAGGGGAGGGGAAGAGCAGCAAGAGCTTTCGGGGCTGGGCCCTTCCCTGCGGGAGCACGAGCCCGACGTTCGCCCCCCCGGAAAAGAGGCTCGGCGGCGGCCGAGGGGCCCCGAGGTGTCCCGCCTCTGGCAAAGCCCGGAGCCCCAGCGCTGCGGGGCCTGCGGATAGGGCGCCAAGGGGAGGGGAAGAGCAGCAAGAGCTTTCGGGGCTGGGCCCTTCCCTGCGGGAGCAGGAGCCCGACGTTCGCCCCCCCGGAAAAGAGGCTCGGCGGCGGCCGAGGGGCCCCGAGGTGTCCCGCCTCTGGCAAAGCCCGGAGCCCCAGCGCTGCGGGGCCTGCGGATAGGGCGCCAAGGGGAGGGGAAGAGCAGCAAGAGCTTTCGGGGCTGGGCCCTTCCCTGCGGGAGCAGGAGCCCGACGTTCGCCCCCCCGGAAAAGAGGCTCGGCGGCGGCCGAGGGGCCCCGAGGTGTCCCGCCTCTGGCAAAGCCTGGAGCCCCAGCGCTGCGGGGCCTGCGGATAGGGCGCCAAGGGGAGGGGAAGAGCAGCAAGAGCTTTCGGGGCTGGGCCCTTCCCTGCGGGAGCAGGAGCCCGACGTTCGCCCCCCCGGAAAAGAGGCTCGGCGGCGGCCGAGGGGCCCCGAGGTGTCCCGCCTCTGGCAAAGCCCGGAGCCCCAGCGCTGCGGGGCCTGCGGATAGGGCGCCAAGGGGAGGGGAAGAGCAGCAAGAGCTTTCGGGGCTGGGCCCTTCCCTGCGGCAGCAGGAGCCCGACGTTCGCCCCCCCGGAAAAGAGGCTCGGCGGCGGCCGAGGGGCCCCGAGGTGTCCCGCCTCTGGCAAAGCCCGGAGCCCCAGCGCTGCGGGGCCTGCGGATAGGGCGCCAAGGGCAGGGGAAGAGCAGCAAGAGCTTTCGGGGCTGGGCCCTTCCCTGCGGGAGCAGGAGCCCGACGTTCGCCCCCCCGGAAAAGAGGCTCGGCGGCGGCCGAGGGGCCCCGAGGTGTCCCGCCTCTGGCAAAGCCCGGAGCCCCAGCGCTGCGGGGCCTGCGGATAGGGCGCCAAGGGGAGGGGAAGAGCAGCAAGAGCTTTCGGGGCTGGGCCCTTCCCTGCGGGAGCAGGAGCCCGACGTTCGCCCCCCCGGAAAAGAGGCTCGGCGGCGGCCGAGGGGCCCCGAGGTGTCCCGCCTCTGGCAAAGCCCGGAGCCCCAGCGCTGCGGGGCCTGCGGATAGGGCGCCAAGGGGAGGGGAAGAGCAGCAAGAGCTTTCGGGGCTGGGCCCTTCCCTGCGGGAGCAGGAGCCCGACGTTCGCCCCCCCGGAAAAGAGGCTCGTCGGCGGCCGACGGGCCCCGAGGTGTCCCGCCTCTGGCAAAGCCCGGAGCCCCAGCGCTGCGGGGCCTGCGGATAGGGCGCCAAGGGGAGGGGAAGAGCAGCAAGAGCTTTCGGGGCTGGGCCCTTCCCTGCGGGAGCAGGAGCCCGACGTTCGCCCCCCCGGAAAAGAGGCTCGGCGGCGGCCGAGGGGCCCCGAGGTGTCCCGCCTCTGGCAAAGCCCGGAGCCCCAGCGCTGCGGGGCCTGCGGATAGGGCGCCAAGGGGAGGGGAAGAGCAGCAAGAGCTTTCGGGGCTGGGCCCTTCCCTGCGGGAGCAGCAGCCCGACGTTCGCCCCCCCGGAAAAGAGGCTCGGCGGCGGCCGACGGGCCCCGAGGTGTCCCGCCTCTGGCAAAGCCCGGAGCCCCAGCGCTGCGGGGCCTGCGGATAGGGCGCCAAGGGGAGGGGAAGAGCAGCAAGAGCTTTCGGGGCTGGGCCCTTCCCTGCGGGAGCAGGAGCCCGACGTTCGCCCCCCCGGAAAAGAGGCTCGGCGGCGGCCGAGGGGCCCCGAGGTGTCCCGCCTCTGGCAAAGCCCGGAGCCCCAGCGCTGCGGGGCCTGCGGATAGGGCGCCAAGGGGAGGGGAAGAGCAGCAAGAGCTTTCGGGGCTGGGCCCTTCCCTGCGGGAGCAGGAGCCCGACGTTCCCCCCCCGGAAAAGAGGCTCGTCGGCGGCCGAGGGGCCCCGAGGTGTCCCGCCTCTGGCAAAGCCCGGAGCCCCAGCGCTGCGGGGCCTGCGGATAGGGCGCCAAGGGGAGGGGAAGAGCAGCAAGAGCTTTCGGGGCTGGGCCCTTCCCTGCGGGAGCAGGAGCCCGACGTTCGCCCCCCCGGAAAAGAGGCTCGTCGGCGGCCGAGGGGCCCCGAGGTGTCCCGCCTCTGGCAAAGCCCGGAGCCCCAGCGCTGCGGGGCCTGCGGATAGGGCGCCAAGGGGAGGGGAAGAGCAGCAAGAGCTTTCGGGGCTGGGCCCTTCCCTGCGGGAGCAGGAGCCCGACGTTCGCCCCCCCGGAAAAGAGGCTCGGCGGCGGCCGAGGGGCCCCGAGGTGTCCCGCCTCTGGCAAAGCCCGGAGCCCCAGCGCTGCGGGGCCTGCGGATAGGGCGCCAAGGGGAGGGGAAGAGCAGCAAGAGCTTTCGGGGCTGGGCCCTTCCCTGCGGGAGCAGGAGCCCGACGTTCGCCCCCCCGGAAAAGAGGCTCGGCGGCGGCCGAGGGGCACCGAGGTGTCCCGCCTCTGGCAAAGCCCGGAGCCCCAGCGCTGCGGGGCCTGCGGATAGGGCGCCAAGGGGAGGGGAAGAGCAGCAAGAGCTTTCGGGGCTGGGCCCTTCCCTGCGGCAGCAGGAGCCCGACGTTCGCCCCCCCGGAAAAGAGGCTCGGCGGCGGCCGAGGGGCCCCGAGGTGTCCCGCCTCTGGCAAAGCCCGGAGCCCCAGCGCTGCGGGGCCTGCGGATAGGGCGCCAAGGGCAGGGGAAGAGCAGCAAGAGCTTTCGGGGCTGGGCCCTTCCCTGCGGGAGCAGGAGCCCGACGTTCGCCCCCCCGGAAAAGAGGCTCGGCGGCGGCCGAGGGGCCCCGAGGTGTCCCGCCTCTGGCAAAGCCCGGAGCCCCAGCGCTGCGGGGCCTGCGGATAGGGCGCCAAGGGGAGGGGAAGAGCAGCAAGAGCTTTCGGGGCTGGGCCCTTCCCTGCGGGAGCAGGAGCCCGACGTTCGCCCCCCCGGAAAAGAGGCTCGGCGGCGGCCGAGGGGCCCCGAGGTGTCCCGCCTCTGGCAAAGCCCGGAGCCCCAGCGCTGCGGGGCCTGCGGATAGGGCGCCAAGGGGAGGGGAAGAGCAGCAAGAGCTTTCGGGGCTGGGCCCTTCCCTGCGGGAGCAGGAGCCCGACGTTCGCCCCCCCGGAAAAGAGGCTCGTCGGCGGCCGACGGGCCCCGAGGTGTCCCGCCTCTGGCAAAGCCCGGAGCCCCAGCGCTGCGGGGCCTGCGGATAGGGCGCCAAGGGGAGGGGAAGAGCAGCAAGAGCTTTCGGGTTGGGCCCTTCCCTGCGGGAGCAGGAGCCCGACGTTCGCCCCCCCGGAAAAGAGGCTCGGCGGCGGCCGATGGGCCCTGAGGTGTCCCGCCTCTGGCAAAGCCCGGAGCCCCAGCGCTGCGGGGCCTGCGGATAGGGCGCCAAGGGGAGGGGAAGAGCAGCAAGAGCTTTCGGGGCTGGGCCCTTCCCTGCGGGAGCAGGAGCCCGACGTTCGCCCCCCCGGAAAAGAGGCTCGGCGGCGGCCGAGGGGCCCCGAGGTGTCCCGCCTCTGGCAAAGCCCGGAGCCCCAGCGCTGCGGGGCCTGCGGATAGGGCGCCAAGGGGAGGGAAGAGCAGCAAGAGCTTTCGGGGCTGGGCCCTTCCCTGCGGGAGCAGGAGCCCGACGTTCGCCCCCCCGGAAAAGAGGCTCGGCGGTGGCCGAGGGGCCCCGAGGTGTCCCGCCTCTGGCAAAGCCCGGAGCCCCAGCGCTGCGGGGCCTGCGGATAGGGCGCCAAGGGGAGGGGAAGAGCAGCAAGAGCTTTCGGGGCTGGGCCCTTCCCTGCGGGAGCAGGAGCCCGACGTTCGCCCCCCCGGAAAAGAGGCTCGGCGGCGGCCGAGGGGCCCCGAGGTGTCCCGCCTCTGGCAAAGCCCGGAGCCCCAGCGCTGCGGGGCCTGCGGATAGGGCGCCAAGGGGAGGGGAAGAGCAGCAAGAGCTTTCGGGTTGGGCCCTTCCCTGCGGGAGCAGGAGCCCGACGTTCGCCCCCCCGGAAAAGAGGCTCGGCGGCGGCCGACGGGCCCTGAGGTGTCCCGCCTCTGGCAAAGCCCGGAGCCCCAGCGCTGCGGGGCCTGCGGATAGGGCGCCAAGGGGAGGGGAAGAGCAGCAAGAGCTTTCGGGGCTGGGCCCTTCCCTGCGGGAGCAGGAGCCCGACGTTCGCCCCCCCGGAAAAGAGGCTCGGCGGCGGCCGAGGGGCCCCGAGGTGTCCCGCCTCTGGCAAAGCCCGGAGCCCCAGCGCTGCGGGGCCTGCGGATAGGGCGCCAAGGGGAGGGGAAGAGCAGCAAGAGCTTTCGGGGCTGGGCCCTTCCCTGCGGGAGCAGGAGCCCGACGTTCGCCCCCCGGGAAAAGAGGCTCGGCGGCGGCCGAGGGGCCCCGAGGTGTCCCGCCTCTGGCAAAGCCCGGAGCCCCAGCGCTGCGGGGCCTGCGGATAGGGCGCCAAGGGGAGGGGAAGAGCAGCAAGAGCTTTCGGGGCTGGGCCCTTCCCTGCGGGAGCAGGAGCCCGACGTTCGCCCCCCCGGAAAAGAGGCTCGGCGGCGGCCGAGGGGCCCCGAGGTGTCCCGCCTCTGGCAAAGCCCGGAGCCCCAGCGCTGCGGGGCCTGCGGATAGGGCGCCAAGGGGAGGGGAAGAGCAGCAAGAGCTTTCGGGTTGGGCCCTTCCCTGCGGGAGCAGGAGCCCGACGTTCGCCCCCCCGGAAAAGAGGCTCGGCGGCGGCCGACGGGCCCTGAGGTGTCCCGCCTCTGGCAAAGCCCGGAGCCCCAGCGCTGCGGGGCCTGCGGATAGGGCGCCAAGGGGAGGGGAAGAGCAGCAAGAGCTTTCGGGGCTGGGCCCTTCCCTGCGGGAGCAGGAGCCCGACGTTCGCCCCCCCGGAAAAGAGGCTCGGCGGCGGCCGAGGGGCCCCGAGGTGTCCCGCCTCTGGCAAAGCCCGGAGCCCCAGCGCTGCGGGGCCTGCGGATAGGGCGCCAAGGGGAGGGGAAGAGCAGCAAGAGCTTTCGGGGCTGGGCCCTTCCCTGCGGGAGCAGGAGCCCGACGTTCGCCCCCCCGGAAAAGAGGCTCGTCGGCGGCCGAGGGGCCCCGAGGTGTCCCGCCTCTGGCAAAGCCCGGAGCCCCAGCGCTGCGGGGCCTGTGGATAGGGCGCCAAGGGGAGGGGAAGAGCAGCAAGAGCTTTCGGGGCTGGGCCCTTCCCTGCGGGAGCAGGAGCCCGACGTTCGCCCCCCCGGAAAAGAGGCTCGGCGGCGGCCGAGGGGCCCCGAGGTGTCCCGCCTCTGGCAAAGCCCGGAGCCCCAGCGCTGCGGGGCCTGCGGATAGGGCGCCAAGGGAGGGGAAGAGCAGCAAGAGCTTTCGGGGCTGGGCCCTTCCCTGCGGCAGCAGGAGCCCGACGTTCGCCCCCCCGGAAAAGAGGCTCGGCGGCGGCCGAGGGGCCCCGAGGTGTCCCGCCTCTGGCAAAGCCCGGAGCCCCAGCGCTGCGGGGCCTGCGGATAGGGCGCCAAGGGGAGGGGAAGAGCAGCAAGAGCTTTCGGGGCTGGGCCCTTCCCTGCGGGAGCAGGAGCCCGACCTTCGCCCCCCCGGAAAAGAGGCTCGGCGGCGGCCGAGGGGCCCCGAGGTGTCCCGCCTCTGGCAAAGCCCGGAGCCCCAGCGCTGCGGGGCCTGCGGATAGGACGCCAAGGGGAGGGGAAGAGCAGCAAGAGCTTTCGGGGCTGGGCCCTTCCCTGCGGCAGCAGGAGCCCGACGTTCGCCCCCCCGGAAAAGAGGCTCGGCGGCGGCCGAGGGGCCCCGAGGTGTCCCGCCTCTGGCAAAGCCCGGAGCCCCAGCGCTGCGGGGCCTGCGGATAGGGCGCCAAGGGGAGGGGAAGAGCAGCAAGAGCTTTCGGGGCTGGGCCCTTCCCTGCGGGAGCAGGAGCCCGACGTTCGCCCCCCCGGAAAAGAGGCTCGGCGGCGGCCGAGGGGCCCCGAGGTGTCCCGCCTCTGGCAAAGCCCGGAGCCCCAGCGCTGCGGGGCCTGCGGATAGGGCGCCAAGGGGAGGGGAAGAGCAGCAAGAGCTTTCGGGGCTGGGCCCTTCCCTGCGGGAGCAGGAGCCCGACGTTCGCCCCCCCGGAAAAGAGGCTCGGCGGCGGCCGAGGGGCCCCGAGGTGTCCCGCCTCTGGCAAAGCCCGGAGCCCCAGCGCTGCGGGGCCTGCGGATAGGGCGCCAAGGGGAGGGGAAGAGCAGCAAGAGCTTTCGGGGCTGGGCCCTTCCCTGCGGGAGCAGGAGCCCGACGTTCGCCCCCCCGGAAAAGAGGCTCGGCGGCGGCCGAGGGGCCCCGAGGTGTCCCGCCTCTGGCAAAGCCCGGAGCCCCAGCGCTGCGGGGCCTGCGGATAGGGCGCCAAGGGGAGGGGAAGAGCAGCAAGAGCTTTCGGGGCTGGGCCCTTCCCTGCGGGAGCAGGAGCCCGACGTTCGCCCCCCCGGAAAAGAGGCTCGGCGGCGGCCGAGGGGCCCCGAGGTGTCCCGCCTCTGGCAAAGCCCGGAGCCCCAGCGCTGCGGGGCCTGCGGATAGGGCGCCAAGGGGAGGGGAAGAGCAGCAAGAGCTTTCGGGGCTGGGCCCTTCCCTGCGGGAGCAGGAGCCCGACGTTCGCCCCCCCGGAAAAGAGGCTCGGCGGCGGACGACGGGCCCCGAGGTGTCCCGCCTCTGGCAAAGCCCGGAGCCCCAGCGCTGCGGGGCCTGCGGATAGGGCGCCAAGGGGAGGGGAAGAGCAGCAAGAGCTTTCGGGGCTGGGCCCTTCCCTGCGGGAGCAGGAGCCCGACGTTCGCCCCCCCGGAAAAGAGGCTCGGCGGCGGCCGAGGGGCCCCGAGGTGTCCCGCCTCTGGCAAAGCCCGGAGCCCCAGCGCTGCGGGGCCTGCGGATAGGGCGCCAAGGGGAGGGGAAGAGCAGCAAGAGCTTTCGGGGCTGGGCCCTTCCCTGCGGGAGCAGGAGCCCGACGTTCGCCCCCCCGGAAAAGAGGCTCGTCGGCGGCCGAGGGGCCCCGAGGTGTCCCGCCTCTGGCAAAGCCCGGAGCCCCAGCGCTGCGGGGCCTGCGGATAGGGCGCCAAGGGGAGGGGAAGAGCAGCAAGAGCTTTCGGGGCTGGGCCCTTCCCTGCGGGAGCAGGAGCCCGACGTTCGCCCCCCGGAAAAGAGGCTCGGCGGCGGCCGAGGGGCCCCGAGGTGTCCCGCCTCTGGCAAAGCCCGGAGCCCCAGCGCTGCGGGGCCTGCGGATAGGGCGCCAAGGGGAGGGGAAGAGCAGCAAGAGGTTTCGGGGCTGGGCCCTTCCCTGCGGGAGCAGGAGCCCGACGTTCGCCCCCCCGGAAAAGAGGCTCGGCGGCGGCCGACGGGCCCCGAGGTGTCCCGCCTCTGGCAAAGCCCGGAGCCCCAGCGCTGCGGGGCCTGCGGATAGGGCGCCAAGGGGAGGGGAAGAGCAGCAAGAGCTTTCGGGGCTGGGCCCTTCCCTGCGGGAGCAGGAGCCCGACGTTCGCCCCCCCGGAAAAGAGGCTCGGCGGCGGCCGAGGGGCCCCGAGGTGTCCCGCCTCTGGCAAAGCCCGGAGCCCCAGCGCTGCGGGGCCTGCGGATAGGGCGCCAAGGGGAGGGGAAGAGCAGCAAGAGCTTTCGGGGCTGGGCCCTTCCCTGCGGGAGCAGGAGCCCGACGTTCGCCCCCCCGGAAAAGAGGCTCGGCGGCGGCCGAGGGGCCCCGAGGTGTCCCGCCTCTGGCAAAGCCCGGAGCCCCAGCGCTGCGGGGCCTGCGGATAGGTCGCCAAGGGGAGGGGAAGAGCAGCAAGAGCTTTCGGGGCTGGGCCCTTCCCTGCGGGAGCAGGAGCCCGACGTTCGCCCCCCCGGAAAAGAGGCTCGGCGGCGGCCGAGGGGCACCGAGGTGTCCCGCCTCTGGCAAAGCCCGGAGCCCCAGCGCTGCGGGGCCTGCGGATAGGGCGCCAAGGGGAGGGGAAGAGCAGCAAGAGCTTTCGGGGCTGGGCCCTTCCCTGCGGGAGCAGGAGCCCGACGTTCGCCCCCCCGGAAAAGAGGCTCGGCGGCGGCCGACGGGCCCCGAGGTGTCCCGCCTCTGGCAAAGCCCGGAGCCCCAGCGCTGCGGGGCCTGCGGATAGGGCGCCAAGGGGAGGGGAAGAGCAGCAAGAGCTTTCGGGGCTGGGCCCTTCCCTGCGGGAGCAGGAGCCCGACGTTCGCCCCCCCGGAAAAGAGGCTCGGCGGCGGCCGAGGGGCCCCGAGGTGTCCCGCCTCTGGCAAAGCCCGGAGCCCCAGCGCTGCGGGGCCTGCGGATAGGGCGCCAAGGGCAGGGGAAGAGCAGCAAGAGCTTTCGGGGCTGGGCCCTTCCCTGCGGGAGCACGAGCCCGACGTTCGCCCCTCCGGAAAAGAGGCTCGGCGGCGGCCGAGGGGCCCCGAGGTGTCCCGCCTCTGGCAAAGCCCGGAGCCCCAGCGCTGCGGGGCCTGCGGATAGGGCGCCAAGGGGAGGGGAAGAGCAGCAAGAGCTTTCGGGGCTGGGCCCTTCCCTGCGGGAGCAGGAGCCCGACGTTCGCCCCCCCGGAAAAGAGGCTCGGCGGCGGCCGAGGGGCCCCGAGGTGTCCCGCCTCTGGCAAAGCCCGGAGCCCCAGCGCTGCGGGGCCTGCGGATAGGGCGCCAAGGGGAGGGGAAGAGCAGCAAGAGCTTTCGGGGCTGGGCCCTTCCCTGCGGGAGCAGGAGCCCGACGTTCGCCCCCCCGGAAAAGAGGCTCGTCGGCGGCCGACGGGCCCCGAGGTGTCCCGCCTCTGGCAAAGCCCGGAGCCCCAGCGCTGCGGGGCCTGCGGATAGGGCGCCAAGGGGAGGGGAAGAGCAGCAAGAGCTTTCGGGGCTGGGCCCTTCCCTGCGGGAGCAGGAGCCCGACGTTCGCCCCCCCGGAAAAGAGGCTCGGCGGCGGCCGAGGGGCCCCGAGGTGTCCCGCCTCTGGCAAAGCCCGGAGCCCCAGCGCTGCGGGGCCTGCGGATAGGGCGCCAAGGGGAGGGGAAGAGCAGCAAGAGCTTTCGGGGCTGGGCCCTTCCCTGCGGGAGCAGGAACCCGACGTTCGACCCCCGGAAAAGAGGCTCGGCGGCGGCCGAGGGGCCCCGAGGTGTCCCGCCTCTGGCAAAGCCCGGAGCCCCAGCGCTGCGGGGCCTGCGGATAGGGCGCCAAGGGGAGGGGAAGAGCAGCAAGAGCTTTCGGGGCTGGGCCCTTCCCTGCGGGAGCAGGAGCCCGACGTTCGCCCCCCCGGAAAAGAGGCTCGGCGGCGGCCGAGGGGCCCCGAGGTGTCCCGCCTCTGGCAAAGCCCGGAGCCCCAGCGCTGCGGGGCCTGCGGATAGGGCGCCAAGGGGAGGGGAAGAGCAGCAAGAGCTTTCGGGGCTGGGCCCTTCCCTGCGGCAGCAGGAGCCCGACGTTCGCCCCCCTGGAAAAGAGGCTCGGCGGCGGCCGAGGGGCCCCGAGGTGTCCCGCCTCTGGCAAAGCCCGGAGCCCCAGCGCTGCGGGGCCTGCGGATAGGGCGCCAAGGGGAGGGGAAGAGCAGCAAGAGCTTTCGGGGCTGGGCCCTTCCCTGCGGCAGCAGGAGCCCGACGTTCGCCCCCCCGGAAAAGAGGCTCGGCGGCGGCCGAGGGGCCCCGAGGTGTCCCGCCTCTGGCAAAGCCCAGAGCCCCAGCGCTGCGGGGCCTGCGGATAGGGCGCCAAGGGGAGGGGAAGAGCAGCAAGAGCTTTCGGGGCTGGGCCCTTCCCTGCGGGAGCAGGAGCCCGACGTTCGCCCCCCCGGAAAAGAGGCTCGGCGGCGGCCGAGGGGCCCCGAGGTGTCCCGCCTCTGGCAAAGCCCGGAGCCCCAGCGCTGCGGGGCCTGCGGATAGGGCGCCAAGGGGAGGGGAAGAGCAGCAAGAGCTTTCGGGGCTGGGCCCTTCCCTGCGGGAGCAGGAGCCCGACGTTCGCCCCCCCGGAAAAGAGGCTCGGCGGCGGCCGAGGGGCCCCGAGGTGTCCCGCCTCTGGCAAAGCCCGGAGCCCCAGCGCTGCGGGGCCTGCGGATAGGGCGCCAAGGGGAGGGGAAGAGCAGCAAGAGCTTTCGGGGCTGGGCCCTTCCCTGCGGGAGCAGGAGCCCGACGTTCGCCCCCCCGGAAAAGAGGCTCGGCGGCGGCCGAGGGGCCCCGAGGTGTCCCGCCTCTGGCAAAGCCCGGAGCCCCAGCGCTGCGGGGCCTGCGGATAGGGCGCCAAGGGGAGGGGAAGAGCAGCAAGAGCTTTCGGGGCTGGGCCCTTCCCTGCGGGAGCAGGAGCCCGACGTTCGCCCCCCCGGAAAAGAGGCTCGGCGGCGGCCGAGGGGCCCCGAGGTGTCCCGCCTCTGGCAAAGCCCGGAGCCCCAGCGCTGCGGGGCCTGCGGATAGGGCGCCAAGGGGAGGGGAAGAGCAGCAAGAGCTTTCGGGGCTGGGCCCTTCCCTGCGGGAGCAGGAGCCCGACGTTCGCCCCCCCGGAAAAGAGGCTCGGCGGCGGCCGAGGGGCCCCGAGGTGTCCCGCCTCTGGCAAAGCCCGGAGCCCCAGCGCTGCGGGGCCTGCGGATAGGGCGCCAAGGGGAGGGGAAGAGCAGCAAGAGCTTTCGGGGCTGGGCCCTTCCCTGCGGGAGCAGGAGCCCGACGTTCGCCCCCCCGGAAAAGAGGCTCGGCGGCGGCCGACGGGCCCCGAGGTGTCCCGCCTCTGGCAAAGCCCGGAGCCCCAGCGCTGCGGGGCCTGCGGATAGGGCGCCAAGGGGAGGGGAAGAGCAGCAAGAGCTTTCGGGGCTGGGCCCTTCCCTGCGGGAGCAGGAGCCCGACGTTCGCCCCCCCGGAAAAGAGGCTCGGCGGCGGCCGAGGGGCCCCGAGGTGTCCCGCCTCTGGCAAAGCCCGGAGCCCCAGCGCTGCGGGGCCTGCGGATAGGGCGCCAAGGGGAGGGGAAGAGCAGCAAGAGCTTTCGGGGCTGGGCCCTTCCCTGCGGGAGCAGGAGCCCGACGTTCGCCCCCCCGGAAAAGAGGCTCGGCGGCGGCCGAGGGGCCCCGAGGTGTCCCGCCTCTGGCAAAGCCCGGAGCCCCAGCACTGCGGGGCCTGCGGATAGGGCGCCAAGGGGAGGGGAAGAGCAGCAAGAGCTTTCGGGGCTGGGCCCTTCCCTGCGGGAGCAGGAGCCCGACGTTCGCCCCCCCGGAAAAGAGGCTCGGCGGCGGCCGAGGGGCCCCGAGGTGTCCCGCCTCTGGCAAAGCCCGGAGCCCCAGCGCTGCGGGGCCTGCGGATAGGGCGCCAAGGGGAGGGGAAGAGCAGCAAGAGCTTTCGGGGCTGGGCCCTTCCCTGCGGGAGCAGGAGCCCGACGTTCGCCCCCCCGGAAAAGAGGCTCGGCGGCGGCCGAGGGGCCCCGAGGTGTCCCGCCTCTGGCAAAGCCCGGAGCCCCAGCGCTGCGGGGCCTGCGGATAGGGCGCCAAGGGGAGGGGAAGAGCAGCAAGAGCTTTCGGGGCTGGGCCCTTCCCTGCGGGAGCAGGAGCCCGACGTTC
Organism: Buteo buteo; assembly: GCF_964188355.1. Classification (NCBI taxonomy): domain Eukaryota; kingdom Metazoa; phylum Chordata; class Aves; order Accipitriformes; family Accipitridae; genus Buteo; species Buteo buteo. The sequence continues at coordinate 40,010 of NW_027439560.1, forward strand.
GCCCCCCCGGAAAAGAGGCTCGGCGGCGGCCGAGGGGCCCCGAGGTGTCCCGCCTCTGGCAAAGCCCGGAGCCCCAGCGCTGCGGGGCCTGCGGATAGGGCGCCAAGGGGAGGGGAAGAGCAGCAAGAGCTTTCGGGGCTGGGCCCTTCCCTGCGGGAGCAGGAGCCCGACGTTCGCCCCCCCGGAAAAGAGGCTCGGCGGCGGCCGAGGGGCCCCGAGGTGTCCCGCCTCTGGCAAAGCCCGGAGCCCCAGCGCTGCGGGGCCTGCGGATAGGGCGCCAAGGGGAGGGGAAGAGCAGCAAGAGCTTTCGGGGCTGGGCCCTTCCCTGCGGGAGCAGGAGCCCGACGTTCGCCCCCCCGGAAAAGAGGCTCGGCGGCGGCCGAGGGGCCCCGAGGTGTCCCGCCTCTGGCAAAGCCCGGAGCCCCAGCGCTGCGGGGCCTGCGGATAGGGCGCCAAGGGGAGGGGAAGAGCAGCAAGAGCTTTCGGGGCTGGGCCCTTCCCTGCGGGAGCAGGAGCCCGACGTTCGCCCCCCCGGAAAAGAGGCTCGGCGGCGGCCGAGGGGCCCCGAGGTGTCCCGCCTCTGGCAAAGCCCGGAGCCCCAGCGCTGCGGGGCCTGCGGATAGGGCGCCAAGGGGAGGGGAAGAGCAGCAAGAGCTTTCGGGGCTGGGCCCTTCCCTGCGGGAGCAGGAGCCCGACGTTCGCCCCCCCGGAAAAGAGGCTCGGCGGCGGCCGAGGGGCCCCGAGGTGTCCCGCCTCTGGCAAAGCCCGGAGCCCCAGCGCTGCGGGGCCTGCGGATAGGGCGCCAAGGGGAGGGGAAGAGCAGCAAGAGCTTTCGGGGCTGGGCCCTTCCCTGCGGGAGCAGGAGCC
>NW_027439561.1:0-40689 GCF_964188355.1 Buteo buteo
GGTTAGGGTTAGGGTTACGGCTAGGGTTAGGGTTAGGGTTAGGTTAGGCTTAGGGTTAGGAGTTAGGGTTAGGGTTTCTATTAGGTTAGTTTTAAGGGCTAAGGTTAGTTTTAGGGTTAAGGTTGGGTTAGGGTTAGGATTAGGGTTAGGGTACGACTTAGGGCTAGGGTTAGGGCTAGGGTTAGGGTTAGGGTTAGGGTTAGGGTTTAGGGTTATGGTTAGGGTTAGGGGTTAGGGGTTAGGGGTTAGGCTTAGGGTTAGCGTTACGGTTAGGGGTTAGGGGTTAGGGTTAGGGCTAAGGTTAGGGTTAGGGTTAGGGTTAGGGTTAGGGCTAGGGTTAGGGTTAGGGTTAGGGTTACGGCTAGGGTTAGGGTTAGGGTTAGGTTAGGCTTAGGGTTAGGAGTTAGGGTTAGGGTTTCTATTAGGTTAGTTTTAAGGGCTAAGGTTAGTTTTAGGGTTAAGGTTGGGTTAGGGTTAGGATTAGGGTTAGGGTACGACTTAGGGCTAGGGTTAGGGCTAGGGTTAGGGTTAGGGTTAGGGTTAGGGTTTAGGGTTATGGTTAGGGTTAGGGGTTAGGGGTTAGGGGTTAGGCTTAGGGTTAGCGTTACGGTTAGGGGTTAGGGGTTAGGGTTAGGGCTAAGGTTAGGGTTAGGGTTAGGGTTAGGGTTAGGGCTAGGGTTAGGGTTAGGGTTAGGGTTACGGCTAGGGTTAGGGTTAGGGTTAGGTTAGGCTTAGGGTTAGGAGTTAGGGTTAGGGTTTCTATTAGGTTAGTTTTAAGGGCTAAGGTTAGTTCTAGGGTTAAGGTTGGGTTAGGGTTAGGATTAGGGTTAGGGTACGACTTAGGGCTAGGGTTAGGGCTAGGGTTAGGGTTAGGGTTAGGGTTAGGGTTTAGGGTTATGGTTAGGGTTAGGGGTTAGGGGTTAGGGGTTAGGCTTAGGGTTAGCGTTACGGTTAGGGGTTAGGGGTTAGGGTTAGGGCTAAGGTTAGGGTTAGGGTTAGGGTTAGGGTTAGGGCTAGGGTTAGGGTTAGGGTTAGGGTTACGGCTAGGGTTAGGGTTAGGGTTAGGTTAGGCTTAGGGTTAGGAGTTAGGGTTAGGGTTTCTATTAGGTTAGTTTTAAGGGCTAAGGTTAGTTTTAGGGTTAAGGTTGGGTTAGGGTTAGGATTAGGGTTAGGGTACGACTTAGGGCTAGGGTTAGGGCTAGGGTTAGGGTTAGGGTTAGGGTTAGGGTTTAGGGTTATGGTTAGGGTTAGGGGTTAGGGGTTAGGGGTTAGGCTTAGGGTTAGCGTTACGGTTAGGGGTTAGGGGTTAGGGTTAGGGCTAAGGTTAGGGTTAGGGTTAGGGTTAGGGTTAGGGCTAGGGTTAGGGTTAGGGTTAGGGTTACGGCTAGGGTTAGGGTTAGGGTTAGGTTAGGCTTAGGGTTAGGAGTTAGGGTTAGGGTTTCTATTAGGTTAGTTTTAAGGGCTAAGGTTAGTTTTAGGGTTAAGGTTGGGTTAGGGTTAGGATTAGGGTTAGGGTACGACTTAGGGCTAGGGTTAGGGCTAGGGTTAGGGTTAGGGTTAGGGTTAGGGTTTAGGGTTATGGTTAGGGTTAGGGGTTAGGGGTTAGGGGTTAGGCTTAGGGTTAGCGTTACGGTTAGGGGTTAGGGGTTAGGGTTAGGGCTAAGGTTAGGGTTAGGGTTAGGGTTAGGGTTAGGGCTAGGGTTAGGGTTAGGGTTAGGGTTACGGCTAGGGTTAGGGTTAGGGTTAGGTTAGGCTTAGGGTTAGGAGTTAGGGTTAGGGTTTCTATTAGGTTAGTTTTAAGGGCTAAGGTTAGTTTTAGGGTTAAGGTTGGGTTAGGGTTAGGATTAGGGTTAGGGTACGACTTAGGGCTAGGGTTAGGGCTAGGGTTAGGGTTAGGGTTAGGGTTAGGGTTTAGGGTTATGGTTAGGGTTAGGGGTTAGGGGTTAGGGGTTAGGCTTAGGGTTAGCGTTACGGTTAGGGGTTAGGGGTTAGGGTTAGGGCTAAGGTTAGGGTTAGGGTTAGGGTTAGGGTTAGGGCTAGGGTTAGGGTTAGGGTTAGGGTTACGGCTAGGGTTAGGGTTAGGGTTAGGTTAGGCTTAGGGTTAGGAGTTAGGGTTAGGGTTTCTATTAGGTTAGTTTTAAGGGCTAAGGTTAGTTTTAGGGTTAAGGTTGGGTTAGGGTTAGGATTAGGGTTAGGGTACGACTTAGGGCTAGGGTTAGGGCTAGGGTTAGGGTTAGGGTTAGGGTTAGGGTTTAGGGTTATGGTTAGGGTTAGGGGTTAGGGGTTAGGGGTTAGGCTTAGGGTTAGCGTTACGGTTAGGGGTTAGGGGTTAGGGTTAGGGCTAAGGTTAGGGTTAGGGTTAGGGTTAGGGTTAGGGCTAGGGTTAGGGTTAGGGTTAGGGTTACGGCTAGGGTTAGGGTTAGGGTTAGGTTAGGCTTAGGGTTAGGAGTTAGGGTTAGGGTTTCTATTAGGTTAGTTTTAAGGGCTAAGGTTAGTTTTAGGGTTAAGGTTGGGTTAGGGTTAGGATTAGGGTTAGGGTACGACTTAGGGCTAGGGTTAGGGCTAGGGTTAGGGTTAGGGTTAGGGTTAGGGTTTAGGGTTATGGTTAGGGTTAGGGGTTAGGGGTTAGGGGTTAGGCTTAGGGTTAGCGTTACGGTTAGGGGTTAGGGGTTAGGGTTAGGGCTAAGGTTAGGGTTAGGGTTAGGGTTAGGGTTAGGGCTAGGGTTAGGGTTAGGGTTAGGGTTACGGCTAGGGTTAGGGTTAGGGTTAGGTTAGGCTTAGGGTTAGGAGTTAGGGTTAGGGTTTCTATTAGGTTAGTTTTAAGGGCTAAGGTTAGTTTTAGGGTTAAGGTTGGGTTAGGGTTAGGATTAGGGTTAGGGTACGACTTAGGGCTAGGGTTAGGGCTAGGGTTAGGGTTAGGGTTAGGGTTAGGGTTTAGGGTTATGGTTAGGGTTAGGGGTTAGGGGTTAGGGGTTAGGCTTAGGGTTAGCGTTACGGTTAGGGGTTAGGGGTTAGGGTTAGGGCTAAGGTTAGGGTTAGGGTTAGGGTTAGGGTTAGGGCTAGGGTTAGGGTTAGGGTTAGGGTTACGGCTAGGGTTAGGGTTAGGGTTAGGTTAGGCTTAGGGTTAGGAGTTAGGGTTAGGGTTTCTATTAGGTTAGTTTTAAGGGCTAAGGTTAGTTTTAGGGTTAAGGTTGGGTTAGGGTTAGGATTAGGGTTAGGGTACGACTTAGGGCTAGGGTTAGGGCTAGGGTTAGGGTTAGGGTTAGGGTTAGGGTTTAGGGTTATGGTTAGGGTTAGGGGTTAGGGGTTAGGGGTTAGGCTTAGGGTTAGCGTTACGGTTAGGGGTTAGGGGTTAGGGTTAGGGCTAAGGTTAGGGTTAGGGTTAGGGTTAGGGTTAGGGCTAGGGTTAGGGTTAGGGTTAGGGTTACGGCTAGGGTTAGGGTTAGGGTTAGGTTAGGCTTAGGGTTAGGAGTTAGGGTTAGGGTTTCTATTAGGTTAGTTTTAAGGGCTAAGGTTAGTTTTAGGGTTAAGGTTGGGTTAGGGTTAGGATTAGGGTTAGGGTACGACTTAGGGCTAGGGTTAGGGCTAGGGTTAGGGTTAGGGTTAGGGTTAGGGTTTAGGGTTATGGTTAGGGTTAGGGGTTAGGGGTTAGGGGTTAGGCTTAGGGTTAGCGTTACGGTTAGGGGTTAGGGGTTAGGGTTAGGGCTAAGGTTAGGGTTAGGGTTAGGAGTTAGGGTTAGGGCTAGGGTTAGGGTTAGGGTTAGGGTTACGGCTAGGGTTAGGGTTAGGGTTAGGTTAGGCTTAGGGTTAGGAGTTAGGGTTAGGGTTTCTATTAGGTTAGTTTTAAGGGCTAAGGTTAGTTTTAGGGTTAAGGTTGGGTTAGGGTTAGGATTAGGGTTAGGGTACGACTTAGGGCTAGGGTTAGGGCTAGGGTTAGGGTTAGGGTTAGGGTTAGGGTTTAGGGTTATGGTTAGGGTTAGGGGTTAGGGGTTAGGGGTTAGGCTTAGGGTTAGCGTTACGGTTAGGGGTTAGGGGTTAGGGTTAGGGCTAAGGTTAGGGTTAGGGTTAGGGTTAGGGTTAGGGCTAGGGTTAGGGTTAGGGTTAGGGTTACGGCTAGGGTTAGGGTTAGGGTTAGGTTAGGCTTAGGGTTAGGGTTAGGGTTTCTATTAGGTTAGTTTTAAGGGCTAAGGTTAGTTTTAGGGTTAAGGTTGGGTTAGGGTTAGGATTAGGGTTAGGGTACGACTTAGGGCTAGGGTTAGGGCTAGGGTTAGGGTTAGGGTTAGGGTTAGGGTTTAGGGTTATGGTTAGGGTTAGGGGTTAGGGGTTAGGGGTTAGGCTTAGGGTTAGCGTTACGGTTAGGGGTTAGGGGTTAGGGTTAGGGCTAAGGTTAGGGTTAGGGTTAGGGTTAGGGTTAGGGCTAGGGTTAGGGTTAGGGTTAGGGTTACGGCTAGGGTTAGGGTTAGGGTTAGGTTAGGCTTAGGGTTAGGAGTTAGGGTTAGGGTTTCTATTAGGTTAGTTTTAAGGGCTAAGGTTAGTTTTAGGGTTAAGGTTGGGTTAGGGTTAGGATTAGGGTTAGGGTACGACTTAGGGCTAGGGTTAGGGCTAGGGTTAGGGTTAGGGTTAGGGTTAGGGTTTAGGGTTATGGTTAGGGTTAGGGGTTAGGGGTTAGGGGTTAGGCTTAGGGTTAGCGTTACGGTTAGGGGTTAGGGGTTAGGGTTAGGGCTAAGGTTAGGGTTAGGGTTAGGGTTAGGGTTAGGGCTAGGGTTAGGGTTAGGGTTAGGGTTACGGCTAGGGTTAGGGTTAGGGTTAGGTTAGGCTTAGGGTTAGGAGTTAGGGTTAGGGTTTCTATTAGGTTAGTTTTAAGGGCTAAGGTTAGTTTTAGGGTTAAGGTTGGGTTAGGGTTAGGATTAGGGTTAGGGTACGACTTAGGGCTAGGGTTAGGGCTAGGGTTAGGGTTAGGGTTAGGGTTAGGGTTTAGGGTTATGGTTAGGGTTAGGGGTTAGGGCTTAGGGGTTAGGCTTAGGGTTAGCGTTACGGTTAGGGGTTAGGGGTTAGGGTTAGGGCTAAGGTTAGGGTTAGGGTTAGGGTTAGGGTTAGGGCTAGGGTTAGGGTTAGGGTTAGGGTTACGGCTAGGGTTAGGGTTAGGGTTAGGTTAGGCTTAGGGTTAGGAGTTAGGGTTAGGGTTTCTATTAGGTTAGTTTTAAGGGCTAAGGTTAGTTTTAGGGTTAAGGTTGGGTTAGGGTTAGGATTAGGGTTAGGGTACGACTTAGGGCTAGGGTTAGGGCTAGGGTTAGGGTTAGGGTTAGGGTTAGGGTTTAGGGTTATGGTTAGGGTTAGGGGTTAGGGGTTAGGGGTTAGGCTTAGGGTTAGCGTTACGGTTAGGGGTTAGGGGTTAGGGTTAGGGCTAAGGTTAGGGTTAGGGTTAGGGTTAGGGTTAGGGCTAGGGTTAGGGTTAGGGTTAGGGTTACGGCTAGGGTTAGGGTTAGGGTTAGGTTAGGCTTAGGGTTAGGAGTTAGGGTTAGGGTTTCTATTAGGTTAGTTTTAAGGGCTAAGGTTAGTTTTAGGGTTAAGGTTGGGTTAGGGTTAGGATTAGGGTTAGGGTACGACTTAGGGCTAGGGTTAGGGCTAGGGTTAGGGTTAGGGTTAGGGTTTAGGGTTATGGTTAGGGTTAGGGGTTAGGGGTTAGGCTTAGGGTTAGCGTTACGGTTAGGGGTTAGGGGTTAGGGTTAGGGCTAAGGTTAGGGTTAGGGTTAGGGTTAGGGTTAGGGCTAGGGTTAGGGTTAGGGTTAGGGTTACGGCTAGGGTTAGGGTTAGGGTTAGGTTAGGCTTAGGGTTAGGAGTTAGGGTTAGGGTTTCTATTAGGTTAGTTTTAAGGGCTAAGGTTAGTTTTAGGGTTAAGGTTGGGTTAGGGTTAGGATTAGGGTTAGGGTACGACTTAGGGCTAGGGTTAGGGCTAGGGTTAGGGTTAGGGTTTAGGGTTATGGTTAGGGTTAGGGGTTAGGGGTTAGGCTTAGGGTTAGCGTTACGGTTAGGGGTTAGGGGTTAGGGTTAGGGCTAAGGTTAGGGTTAGGGTTAGGGTTAGGGCTAGGGTTAGGGTTAGGTTTAGGGTTACGGCTAGGGTTAGGGTTAGGGTTAGGTTAGGCTTAGGGTTAGGAGTTAGGGTTAGGGTTTCTATTAGGTTAGTTTTAAGGGCTAAGGTTAGTTTTAGGGTTAAGGTTGGGTTAGGGTTAGGATTAGGGTTAGGGTACGACTTAGGGCTAGGGTTAGGGCTAGGGTTAGGGTTAGGGTTAGGGTTAGGGTTTAGGGTTATGGTTAGGGTTAGGGGTTAGGGGTTAGGCTTAGGGTTAGCGTTACGGTTAGGGGTTAGGGGTTAGGGTTAGGGCTAAGGTTAGGGTTAGGGTTAGGGTTAGGGTTAGGGCTAGGGTTAGGGTTAGGGTTAGGGTTACGGCTAGGGTTAGGGTTAGGGTTAGGTTAGGCTTAGGGTTAGGGTTACGGCTAGGGTTAGGCTTAGGGTTAGGTTAGGCTTAGGGTTAGGAGTTAGGGTTAGGGTTTCTATTAGGTTAGTTTTAAGGGCTAAGGTTAGTTTTAGTGTTAAGGTTGGATTAGGGTTAGGGTACGACTTAGGGCTAGGGTTAGGGCTAGGGTTAGGGTTAGGGTTAGGGTTAGGGTTTAGGGTTATGGTTAGGGTTAGGGGTTAGGGGTTAGGGGTTAGGCTTAGGGTTAGCGTTACGGTTAGGGGTTAGGGGTTAGGGTTAGGGCTAAGGTTAGGGTTAGGGTTAGGGTTAGGGTTAGGGCTAGGGTTAGGGTTAGGGTTAGGGTTACGGCTAGGGTTAGGGTTAGGGTTAGGTTAGGCTTAGGGTTAGGAGTTAGGGTTAGGGTTTCTATTAGGTTAGTTTTAAGGGCTAAGGTTAGTTCTAGGGTTAAGGTTGGGTTAGGGTTAGGATTAGGGTTAGGGTACGACTTAGGGCTAGGGTTAGGGCTAGGGTTAGGGTTAGGGTTAGGGTTAGGGTTTAGGGTTATGGTTAGGGTTAGGGGTTAGGGGTTAGGGGTTAGGCTTAGGGTTAGCGTTACGGTTAGGGGTTAGGGGTTAGGGTTAGGGCTAAGGTTAGGGTTAGGGTTAGGGTTAGGGTTAGGGCTAGGGTTAGGGTTAGGGTTAGGGTTACGGCTAGGGTTAGGGTTAGGGTTAGGTTAGGCTTAGGGTTAGGAGTTAGGGTTAGGGTTTCTATTAGGTTAGTTTTAAGGGCTAAGGTTAGTTTTAGGGTTAAGGTTGGGTTAGGGTTAGGATTAGGGTTAGGGTACGACTTAGGGCTAGGGTTAGGGCTAGGGTTAGGGTTAGGGTTAGGGTTAGGGTTTAGGGTTATGGTTAGGGTTAGGGGTTAGGGGTTAGGGGTTAGGCTTAGGGTTAGCGTTACGGTTAGGGGTTAGGGGTTAGGGTTAGGGCTAAGGTTAGGGTTAGGGTTAGGGTTAGGGTTAGGGCTAGGGTTAGGGTTAGGGTTAGGGTTACGGCTAGGGTTAGGGTTAGGGTTAGGTTAGGCTTAGGGTTAGGAGTTAGGGTTAGGGTTTCTATTAGGTTAGTTTTAAGGGCTAAGGTTAGTTTTAGGGTTAAGGTTGGGTTAGGGTTAGGATTAGGGTTAGGGTACGACTTAGGGCTAGGGTTAGGGCTAGGGTTAGGGTTAGGGTTAGGGTTAGGGTTTAGGGTTATGGTTAGGGTTAGGGGTTAGGGGTTAGGGGTTAGGCTTAGGGTTAGCGTTACGGTTAGGGGTTAGGGGTTAGGGTTAGGGCTAAGGTTAGGGTTAGGGTTAGGGTTAGGGTTAGGGCTAGGGTTAGGGTTAGGGTTAGGGTTACGGCTAGGGTTAGGGTTAGGGTTAGGTTAGGCTTAGGGTTAGGAGTTAGGGTTAGGGTTTCTATTAGGTTAGTTTTAAGGGCTAAGGTTAGTTTTAGGGTTAAGGTTGGGTTAGGGTTAGGATTAGGGTTAGGGTACGACTTAGGGCTAGGGTTAGGGCTAGGGTTAGGGTTAGGGTTAGGGTTAGGGTTTAGGGTTATGGTTAGGGTTAGGGGTTAGGGGTTAGGGGTTAGGCTTAGGGTTAGCGTTACGGTTAGGGGTTAGGGGTTAGGGTTAGGGCTAAGGTTAGGGTTAGGGTTAGGGTTAGGGTTAGGGCTAGGGTTAGGGTTAGGGTTAGGGTTACGGCTAGGGTTAGGGTTAGGGTTAGGTTAGGCTTAGGGTTAGGAGTTAGGGTTAGGGTTTCTATTAGGTTAGTTTTAAGGGCTAAGGTTAGTTTTAGGGTTAAGGTTGGGTTAGGGTTAGGATTAGGGTTAGGGTACGACTTAGGGCTAGGGTTAGGGCTAGGGTTAGGGTTAGGGTTAGGGTTAGGGTTTAGGGTTATGGTTAGGGTTAGGGGTTAGGGGTTAGGGGTTAGGCTTAGGGTTAGCGTTACGGTTAGGGGTTAGGGGTTAGGGTTAGGGCTAAGGTTAGGGTTAGGGTTAGGGTTAGGGTTAGGGCTAGGGTTAGGGTTAGGGTTAGGGTTACGGCTAGGGTTAGGGTTAGGGTTAGGTTAGGCTTAGGGTTAGGAGTTAGGGTTAGGGTTTCTATTAGGTTAGTTTTAAGGGCTAAGGTTAGTTTTAGGGTTAAGGTTGGGTTAGGGTTAGGATTAGGGTTAGGGTACGACTTAGGGCTAGGGTTAGGGCTAGGGTTAGGGTTAGGGTTAGGGTTAGGGTTTAGGGTTATGGTTAGGGTTAGGGGTTAGGGGTTAGGGGTTAGGCTTAGGGTTAGCGTTACGGTTAGGGGTTAGGGGTTAGGGTTAGGGCTAAGGTTAGGGTTAGGGTTAGGGTTAGGGTTAGGGCTAGGGTTAGGGTTAGGGTTAGGGTTACGGCTAGGGTTAGGGTTAGGGTTAGGTTAGGCTTAGGGTTAGGAGTTAGGGTTAGGGTTTCTATTAGGTTAGTTTTAAGGGCTAAGGTTAGTTTTAGGGTTAAGGTTGGGTTAGGGTTAGGATTAGGGTTAGGGTACGACTTAGGGCTAGGGTTAGGGCTAGGGTTAGGGTTAGGGTTAGGGTTAGGGTTTAGGGTTATGGTTAGGGTTAGGGGTTAGGGGTTAGGGGTTAGGCTTAGGGTTAGCGTTACGGTTAGGGGTTAGGGGTTAGGGTTAGGGCTAAGGTTAGGGTTAGGGTTAGGGTTAGGGTTAGGGCTAGGGTTAGGGTTAGGGTTAGGGTTACGGCTAGGGTTAGGGTTAGGGTTAGGTTAGGCTTAGGGTTAGGAGTTAGGGTTAGGGTTTCTATTAGGTTAGTTTTAAGGGCTAAGGTTAGTTTTAGGGTTAAGGTTGGGTTAGGGTTAGGATTAGGGTTAGGGTACGACTTAGGGCTAGGGTTAGGGCTAGGGTTAGGGTTAGGGTTAGGGTTAGGGTTTAGGGTTATGGTTAGGGTTAGGGGTTAGGGGTTAGGGGTTAGGCTTAGGGTTAGCGTTACGGTTAGGGGTTAGGGGTTAGGGTTAGGGCTAAGGTTAGGGTTAGGGTTAGGGTTAGGGTTAGGGCTAGGGTTAGGGTTAGGGTTAGGGTTACGGCTAGGGTTAGGGTTAGGGTTAGGTTAGGCTTAGGGTTAGGAGTTAGGGTTAGGGTTTCTATTAGGTTAGTTTTAAGGGCTAAGGTTAGTTTTAGGGTTAAGGTTGGGTTAGGGTTAGGATTAGGGTTAGGGTACGACTTAGGGCTAGGGTTAGGGCTAGGGTTAGGGTTAGGGTTAGGGTTAGGGTTTAGGGTTATGGTTAGGGTTAGGGGTTAGGGGTTAGGGGTTAGGCTTAGGGTTAGCGTTACGGTTAGGGGTTAGGGGTTAGGGTTAGGGCTAAGGTTAGGGTTAGGGTTAGGGTTAGGGTTAGGGCTAGGGTTAGGGTTAGGGTTAGGGTTACGGCTAGGGTTAGGGTTAGGGTTAGGTTAGGCTTAGGGTTAGGAGTTAGGGTTAGGGTTTCTATTAGGTTAGTTTTAAGGGCTAAGGTTAGTTTTAGGGTTAAGGTTGGGTTAGGGTTAGGATTAGGGTTAGGGTACGACTTAGGGCTAGGGTTAGGGCTAGGGTTAGGGTTAGGGTTAGGGTTAGGGTTTAGGGTTATGGTTAGGGTTAGGGGTTAGGGGTTAGGGGTTAGGCTTAGGGTTAGCGTTACGGTTAGGGGTTAGGGGTTAGGGTTAGGGCTAAGGTTAGGGTTAGGGTTAGGGTTAGGGTTAGGGCTAGGGTTAGGGTTAGGGTTAGGGTTACGGCTAGGGTTAGGGTTAGGGTTAGGTTAGGCTTAGGGTTAGGAGTTAGGGTTAGGGTTTCTATTAGGTTAGTTTTAAGGGCTAAGGTTAGTTTTAGGGTTAAGGTTGGGTTAGGGTTAGGATTAGGGTTAGGGTACGACTTAGGGCTAGGGTTAGGGCTAGGGTTAGGGTTAGGGTTAGGGTTAGGGTTTAGGGTTATGGTTAGGGTTAGGGGTTAGGGGTTAGGGGTTAGGCTTAGGGTTAGCGTTACGGTTAGGGGTTAGGGGTTAGGGTTAGGGCTAAGGTTAGGGTTAGGGTTAGGGTTAGGGTTAGGGCTAGGGTTAGGGTTAGGGTTAGGGTTACGGCTAGGGTTAGGGTTAGGGTTAGGTTAGGCTTAGGGTTAGGAGTTAGGGTTAGGGTTTCTATTAGGTTAGTTTTAAGGGCTAAGGTTAGTTTTAGGGTTAAGGTTGGGTTAGGGTTAGGATTAGGGTTAGGGTACGACTTAGGGCTAGGGTTAGGGCTAGGGTTAGGGTTAGGGTTAGGGTTAGGGTTTAGGGTTATGGTTAGGGTTAGGGGTTAGGGGTTAGGGGTTAGGCTTAGGGTTAGCGTTACGGTTAGGGGTTAGGGGTTAGGGTTAGGGCTAAGGTTAGGGTTAGGGTTAGGGTTAGGGTTAGGGCTAGGGTTAGGGTTAGGGTTAGGGTTACGGCTAGGGTTAGGGTTAGGGTTAGGTTAGGCTTAGGGTTAGGAGTTAGGGTTAGGGTTTCTATTAGGTTAGTTTTAAGGGCTAAGGTTAGTTTTAGGGTTAAGGTTGGGTTAGGGTTAGGATTAGGGTTAGGGTACGACTTAGGGCTAGGGTTAGGGCTAGGGTTAGGGTTAGGGTTAGGGTTAGGGTTTAGGGTTATGGTTAGGGTTAGGGGTTAGGGGTTAGGGGTTAGGCTTAGGGTTAGCGTTACGGTTAGGGGTTAGGGGTTAGGGTTAGGGCTAAGGTTAGGGTTAGGGTTAGGGTTAGGGTTAGGGCTAGGGTTAGGGTTAGGGTTAGGGTTACGGCTAGGGTTAGGGTTAGGGTTAGGTTAGGCTTAGGGTTAGGAGTTAGGGTTAGGGTTTCTATTAGGTTAGTTTTAAGGGCTAAGGTTAGTTTTAGGGTTAAGGTTGGGTTAGGGTTAGGATTAGGGTTAGGGTACGACTTAGGGCTAGGGTTAGGGCTAGGGTTAGGGTTAGGGTTAGGGTTAGGGTTTAGGGTTATGGTTAGGGTTAGGGGTTAGGGGTTAGGGGTTAGGCTTAGGGTTAGCGTTACGGTTAGGGGTTAGGGGTTAGGGTTAGGGCTAAGGTTAGGGTTAGGGTTAGGGTTAGGGTTAGGGCTAGGGTTAGGGTTAGGGTTAGGGTTACGGCTAGGGTTAGGGTTAGGGTTAGGTTAGGCTTAGGGTTAGGAGTTAGGGTTAGGGTTTCTATTAGGTTAGTTTTAAGGGCTAAGGTTAGTTTTAGGGTTAAGGTTGGGTTAGGGTTAGGATTAGGGTTAGGGTACGACTTAGGGCTAGGGTTAGGGCTAGGGTTAGGGTTAGGGTTAGGGTTAGGGTTTAGGGTTATGGTTAGGGTTAGGGGTTAGGGGTTAGGGGTTAGGCTTAGGGTTAGCGTTACGGTTAGGGGTTAGGGGTTAGGGTTAGGGCTAAGGTTAGGGTTAGGGTTAGGGTTAGGGTTAGGGCTAGGGTTAGGGTTAGGGTTAGGGTTACGGCTAGGGTTAGGGTTAGGGTTAGGTTAGGCTTAGGGTTAGGAGTTAGGGTTAGGGTTTCTATTAGGTTAGTTTTAAGGGCTAAGGTTAGTTTTAGGGTTAAGGTTGGGTTAGGGTTAGGATTAGGGTTAGGGTACGACTTAGGGCTAGGGTTAGGGCTAGGGTTAGGGTTAGGGTTAGGGTTAGGGTTTAGGGTTATGGTTAGGGTTAGGGGTTAGGGGTTAGGGGTTAGGCTTAGGGTTAGCGTTACGGTTAGGGGTTAGGGGTTAGGGTTAGGGCTAAGGTTAGGGTTAGGGTTAGGGTTAGGGTTAGGGCTAGGGTTAGGGTTAGGGTTAGGGTTACGGCTAGGGTTAGGGTTAGGGTTAGGTTAGGCTTAGGGTTAGGAGTTAGGGTTAGGGTTTCTATTAGGTTAGTTTTAAGGGCTAAGGTTAGTTTTAGGGTTAAGGTTGGGTTAGGGTTAGGATTAGGGTTAGGGTACGACTTAGGGCTAGGGTTAGGGCTAGGGTTAGGGTTAGGGTTAGGGTTAGGGTTTAGGGTTATGGTTAGGGTTAGGGTTAGGGGTTAGGGGTTAGGCTTAGGGTTAGCGTTACGGTTAGGGGTTAGGGGTTAGGGTTAGGGCTAAGGTTAGGGTTAGGGTTAGGGTTAGGGTTAGGGCTAGGGTTAGGGTTAGGGTTAGGGTTACGGCTAGGGTTAGGGTTAGGGTTAGGTTAGGCTTAGGGTTAGGAGTTAGGGTTAGGGTTTCTATTAGGTTAGTTTTAAGGGCTAAGGTTAGTTTTAGGGTTAAGGTTGGGTTAGGGTTAGGATTAGGGTTAGGGTACGACTTAGGGCTAGGGTTAGGGCTAGGGTTAGGGTTAGGGTTAGGGTTAGGGTTTAGGGTTATGGTTAGGGTTAGGGGTTAGGGGTTAGGGGTTAGGCTTAGGGTTAGCGTTACGGTTAGGGGTTAGGGGTTAGGGTTAGGGCTAAGGTTAGGGTTAGGGTTAGGGTTAGGGTTAGGGTTAGGGTTACGGTTAGGGTTAGGGTTAGGGTTACGGCTAGGGTTAGGGTTAGGGTTAGGTTAGGCTTAGGGTTAGGAGTTAGGGTTAGGGTTTCTATTAGGTTAGTTTTAAGGGCTAAGGTTAGTTTTAGGGTTAAGGTTGGGTTAGGGTTAGGATTAGGGTTAGGGTACGACTTAGGGCTAGGGTTAGGGCTAGGGTTAGGGTTAGGGTTAGGGTTAGGGTTTAGGGTTATGGTTAGGGTTAGGGGTTAGGGGTTAGGGGTTAGGCTTAGGGTTAGCGTTACGGTTAGGGGTTAGGGGTTAGGGTTAGGGCTAAGGTTAGGGTTAGGGTTAGGGTTAGGGTTAGGGCTAGGGTTAGGGTTAGGGTTAGGGTTACGGCTAGGGTTAGGGTTAGGGTTAGGTTAGGCTTAGGGTTAGGAGTTAGGGTTAGGGTTTCTATTAGGTTAGTTTTAAGGGCTAAGGTTAGTTTTAGGGTTAAGGTTGGGTTAGGGTTAGGATTAGGGTTAGGGTACGACTTAGGGCTAGGGTTAGGGCTAGGGTTAGGGTTAGGGTTAGGGTTAGGGTTTAGGGTTATGGTTAGGGTTAGGGGTTAGGGGTTAGGGGTTAGGCTTAGGGTTAGCGTTACGGTTAGGGGTTAGGGGTTAGGGTTAGGGCTAAGGTTAGGGTTAGGGTTAGGGTTAGGGTTAGGGCTAGGGTTAGGGTTAGGGTTAGGGTTACGGCTAGGGTTAGGGTTAGGGTTAGGTTAGGCTTAGGGTTAGGAGTTAGGGTTAGGGTTTCTATTAGGTTAGTTTTAAGGGCTAAGGTTAGTTTTAGGGTTAAGGTTGGGTTAGGGTTAGGATTAGGGTTAGGGTACGACTTAGGGCTAGGGTTAGGGCTAGGGTTAGGGTTAGGGTTAGGGTTAGGGTTTAGGGTTATGGTTAGGGTTAGGGGTTAGGGGTTAGGGGTTAGGCTTAGGGTTAGCGTTACGGTTAGGGGTTAGGGGTTAGGGTTAGGGCTAAGGTTAGGGTTAGGGTTAGGGTTAGGGTTAGGGCTAGGGTTAGGGTTAGGGTTAGGGTTACGGCTAGGGTTAGGGTTAGGGTTAGGTTAGGCTTAGGGTTAGGAGTTAGGGTTAGGGTTTCTATTAGGTTAGTTTTAAGGGCTAAGGTTAGTTTTAGGGTTAAGGTTGGGTTAGGGTTAGGATTAGGGTTAGGGTACGACTTAGGGCTAGGGTTAGGGCTAGGGTTAGGGTTAGGGTTAGGGTTAGGGTTTAGGGTTATGGTTAGGGTTAGGGGTTAGGGGTTAGGGGTTAGGCTTAGGGTTAGCGTTACGGTTAGGGGTTAGGGGTTAGGGTTAGGGCTAAGGTTAGGTTTAGGGTTAGGGTTAGGGTTAGGGCTAGGGTTAGGGTTAGGGTTAGGGTTACGGCTAGGGTTAGGGTTAGGGTTAGGTTAGGCTTAGGGTTAGGAGTTAGGGTTAGGGTTTCTATTAGGTTAGTTTTAAGGGCTAAGGTTAGTTTTAGGGTTAAGGTTGGGTTAGGGTTAGGATTAGGGTTAGGGTACGACTTAGGGCTAGGGTTAGGGCTAGGGTTAGGGTTAGGGTTAGGGTTAGGGTTTAGGGTTATGGTTAGGGTTAGGGGTTAGGGGTTAGGGGTTAGGCTTAGGGTTAGCGTTACGGTTAGGGGTTAGGGGTTAGGGTTAGGGCTAAGGTTAGGGTTGGGGTTAGGGTTAGGGTTAGGGCTAGGGTTAGGGTTAGGGTTAGGGTTACGGCTAGGGTTAGGGTTAGGGTTAGGTTAGGCTTAGGGTTAGGAGTTAGGGTTAGGGTTTCTATTAGGTTAGTTTTAAGGGCTAAGGTTAGTTTTAGGGTTAAGGTTGGGTTAGGGTTAGGATTAGGGTTAGGGTACGACTTAGGGCTAGGGTTAGGGCTAGGGTTAGGGTTAGGGTTAGGGTTAGGGTTTAGGGTTATGGTTAGGGTTAGGGGTTAGGGGTTAGGGGTTAGGCTTAGGGTTAGCGTTACGGTTAGGGGTTAGGGGTTAGGGTTAGGGCTAAGGTTAGGGTTAGGGTTAGGGTTAGGGTTAGGGCTAGGGTTAGGGTTAGGGTTAGGGTTACGGCTAGGGTTAGGGTTAGGGTTAGGTTAGGCTTAGGGTTAGGAGTTAGGGTTAGGGTTTCTATTAGGTTAGTTTTAAGGGCTAAGGTTAGTTTTAGGGTTAAGGTTGGGTTAGGGTTAGGATTAGGGTTAGGGTACGACTTAGGGCTAGGGTTAGGGCTAGGGTTAGGGTTAGGGTTAGGGTTAGGGTTTAGGGTTATGGTTAGGGTTAGGGGTTAGGGGTTAGGGGTTAGGCTTAGGGTTAGCGTTACGGTTAGGGGTTAGGGGTTAGGGTTAGGGCTAAGGTTAGGGTTAGGGTTAGGGTTAGGGTTAGGGCTAGGGTTAGGGTTAGGGTTAGGGTTACGGCTAGGGTTAGGGTTAGGGTTAGGTTAGGCTTAGGGTTAGGAGTTAGGGTTAGGGTTTCTATTAGGTTAGTTTTAAGGGCTAAGGTTAGTTTTAGGGTTAAGGTTGGGTTAGGGTTAGGATTAGGGTTAGGGTACGACTTAGGGCTAGGGTTAGGGCTAGGGTTAGGGTTAGGGTTAGGGTTAGGGTTTAGGGTTATGGTTAGGGTTAGGGGTTAGGGGTTAGGGGTTAGGCTTAGGGTTAGCGTTACGGTTAGGGGTTAGGGGTTAGGGTTAGGGCTAAGGTTAGGGTTAGGGTTAGGGTTAGGGTTAGGGCTAGGGTTAGGGTTAGGGTTAGGGTTACGGCTAGGGTTAGGGTTAGGGTTAGGTTAGGCTTAGGGTTAGGAGTTAGGGTTAGGGTTTCTATTAGGTTAGTTTTAAGGGCTAAGGTTAGTTTTAGGGTTAAGGTTGGGTTAGGGTTAGGATTAGGGTTAGGGTACGACTTAGGGCTAGGGTTAGGGCTAGGGTTAGGGTTAGGGTTAGGGTTAGGGTTTAGGGTTATGGTTAGGGTTAGGGGTTAGGGGTTAGGGGTTAGGCTTAGGGTTAGCGTTACGGTTAGGGGTTAGGGGTTAGGGTTAGGGCTAAGGTTAGGGTTGGGGTTAGGGTTAGGGTTAGGGCTAGGGTTAGGGTTAGGGTTAGGGTTACGGCTAGGGTTAGGGTTAGGGTTAGGTTAGGCTTAGGGTTAGGAGTTAGGGTTAGGGTTTCTATTAGGTTAGTTTTAAGGGCTAAGGTTAGTTTTAGGGTTAAGGTTGGGTTAGGGTTAGGATTAGGGTTAGGGTACGACTTAGGGCTAGGGTTAGGGCTAGGGTTAGGGTTAGGGTTAGGGTTAGGGTTTAGGGTTATGGTTAGGGTTAGGGGTTAGGGGTTAGGGGTTAGGCTTAGGGTTAGCGTTACGGTTAGGGGTTAGGGGTTAGGGTTAGGGCTAAGGTTAGGGTTGGGGTTAGGGTTAGGGTTAGGGCTAGGGTTAGGGTTAGGGTTAGGGTTACGGCTAGGGTTAGGGTTAGGGTTAGGTTAGGCTTAGGGTTAGGAGTTAGGGTTAGGGTTTCTATTAGGTTAGTTTTAAGGGCTAAGGTTAGTTTTAGGGTTAAGGTTGGGTTAGGGTTAGGATTAGGGTTAGGGTACGACTTAGGGCTAGGGTTAGGGCTAGGGTTAGGGTTAGGGTTAGGGTTAGGGTTTAGGGTTATGGTTAGGGTTAGGGGTTAGGGGTTAGGGGTTAGGCTTAGGGTTAGCGTTACGGTTAGGGGTTAGGGGTTAGGGTTAGGGCTAAGGTTAGGGTTGGGGTTAGGGTTAGGGTTAG
The DNA here is from genome assembly GCF_964188355.1 of Buteo buteo. Lineage (NCBI taxonomy): Eukaryota > Metazoa > Chordata > Aves > Accipitriformes > Accipitridae > Buteo > Buteo buteo. Next base: position 16,687 of record NW_027439561.1, read on the forward strand.
GGCTAGGGTTAGGGTTAGGGTTAGGGTTACGGCTAGGGTTAGGGTTAGGGTTAGGTTAGGCTTAGGGTTAGGAGTTAGGGTTAGGGTTTCTATTAGGTTAGTTTTAAGGGCTAAGGTTAGTTTTAGGGTTAAGGTTGGGTTAGGGTTAGGATTAGGGTTAGGGTACGACTTAGGGCTAGGGTTAGGGCTAGGGTTAGGGTTAGGGTTAGGGTTAGGGTTTAGGGTTATGGTTAGGGTTAGGGGTTAGGGGTTAGGGGTTAGGCTTAGGGTTAGCGTTACGGTTAGGGGTTAGGGGTTAGGGTTAGGGCTAAGGTTAGGGTTAGGGTTAGGGTTAGGGTTAGGGCTAGGGTTAGGGTTAGGGTTAGGGTTACGGCTAGGGTTAGGGTTAGGGTTAGGTTAGGCTTAGGGTTAGGAGTTAGGGTTAGGGTTTCTATTAGGTTAGTTTTAAGGGCTAAGGTTAGTTTTAGGGTTAAGGTTGGGTTAGGGTTAGGATTAGGGTTAGGGTACGACTTAGGGCTAGGGTTAGGGCTAGGGTTAGGGTTAGGGTTAGGGTTAGGGTTTAGGGTTATGGTTAGGGTTAGGGGTTAGGGGTTAGGGGTTAGGCTTAGGGTTAGCGTTACGGTTAGGGGTTAGGGGTTAGGGTTAGGGCTAAGGTTAGGGTTAGGGTTAGGGTTAGGGTTAGGGCTAGGGTTAGGGTTAGGGTTAGGGTTACGGCTAGGGTTAGGGTTAGGGTTAGGTTAGGCTTAGGGTTAGGAGTTAGGGTTAGGGTTTCTATTAGGTTAGTTTTAAGGGCTAAGGTTAGTTTTAGGGTTAAGGTTGGGTTAGGGTTAGGATTAGGGTTAGGGTACGACTTAGGGCTAGGGTTAGGGCTAGGGTTAGGGTTAGGGTTAGGGTTAGGGTTTAGGGTTATGGTTAGGGTTAGGGGTTAGGGGTTAGGGTTAGGCTTAGGGTTAGCGTTACGGTTAGGGGTTAGGGGTTAGGGTTAGGGCTAAGGTTAGGGTTAGGGTTAGGGTTAGGGTTAGGGCTAGGGTTAGGGTTAGGGTTAGGGTTACGGCTAGGGTTAGGGTTAGGGTTAGGTTAGGCTTAGGGTTAGGAGTTAGGGTTAGGGTTTCTATTAGGTTAGTTTTAAGGGCTAAGGTTAGTTTTAGGGTTAAGGTTGGGTTAGGGTTAGGATTAGGGTTAGGGTACGACTTAGGGCTAGGGTTAGGGCTAGGGTTAGGGTTAGGGTTAGGGTTAGGGTTTAGGGTTATGGTTAGGGTTAGGGGTTAGGGGTTAGGGGTTAGGCTTAGGGTTAGCGTTACGGTTAGGGGTTAGGGGTTAGGGTTAGGGCTAAGGTTAGGGTTAGGGTTAGGGTTAGGGTTAGGGCTAGGGTTAGGGTTAGGGTTAGGGTTACGGCTAGGGTTAGGGTTAGGGTTAGGTTAGGCTTAGGGTTAGGAGTTAGGGTTAGGGTTTCTATTAGGTTAGTTTTAAGGGCTAAGGTTAGTTTTAGGGTTAAGGTTGGGTTAGGGTTAGGATTAGGGTTAGGGTACGACTTAGGGCTAGGGTTAGGGCTAGGGTTAGGGTTAGGGTTAGGGTTAGGGTTTAGGGTTATGGTTAGGGTTAGGGGTTAGGGGTTAGGGGTTAGGCTTAGGGTTAGCGTTACGGTTAGGGGTTAGGGGTTAGGGTTAGGGCTAAGGTTAGGGTTAGGGTTAGGGTTAGGGTTAGGGCTAGGGTTAGGGTTAGGGTTAGGGTTACGGCTAGGGTTAGGGTTAGGGTTAGGTTAGGCTTAGGGTTAGGAGTTAGGGTTAGGGTTTCTATTAGGTTAGTTTTAAGGGCTAAGGTTAGTTTTAGGGTTAAGGTTGGGTTAGGGTTAGGATTAGGGTTAGGGTACGACTTAGGGCTAGGGTTAGGGCTAGGGTTAGGGTTAGGGTTTAGGGTAGGTTTAGGTTTATGGTTAGGGTTAGGGGTTAGGGGTTAGGGGTTAGGCTTAGGGTTAGCGTTACGGTTAGGGGTTAGGGGTTAGGGTTAGGGCTAAGGTTAGGGTTAGGGTTAGGGTTAGGGTTAGGGCTAGGGTTAGGGTTAGGGTTAGGGTTACGGCTAGGGTTAGGGTTAGGGTTAGGTTAGGCTTAGGGTTAGGAGTTAGGGTTAGGGTTTCTATTAGGTTAGTTTTAAGGGCTAAGGTTAGTTTTAGGGTTAAGGTTGGGTTAGGGTTAGGATTAGGGTTAGGGTACGACTTAGGGCTAGGGTTAGGGCTAGGGTTAGGGTTAGGGTTAGGGTTAGGGTTTAGGGTTATGGTTAGGGTTAGGGGTTAGGGGTTAGGGGTTAGGCTTAGGGTTAGCGTTACGGTTAGGGGTTAGGGGTTAGGGTTAGGGCTAAGGTTAGGGTTAGGGTTAGGGTTAGGGTTAGGGCTAGGGTTAGGGTTAGGGTTAGGGTTACGGCTAGGGTTAGGGTTAGGGTTAGGTTAGGCTTAGGGTTAGGAGTTAGGGTTAGGGTTTCTATTAGGTTAGTTTTAAGGGCTAAGGTTAGTTTTAGGGTTAAGGTTGGGTTAGGGTTAGGATTAGGGTTAGGGTACGACTTAGGGCTAGGGTTAGGGTTAGGGTTTAGGGTTAGGGTTAGGGTTTAGGGTTATGGTTAGGGTTAGGGGTTAGGGGTTAGGGGTTAGGCTTAGGGTTAGCGTTACGGTTAGGGGTTAGGGGTTAGGGTTAGGGCTAAGGTTAGGGTTAGGGTTAGGGTTAGGGTTAGGGCTAGGGTTAGGGTTAGGGTTAGGGTTACGGCTAGGGTTAGGGTTAGGGTTAGGTTAGGCTTAGGGTTAGGAGTTAGGGTTAGGGTTTCTATTAGGTTAGTTTTAAGGGCTAAGGTTAGTTTTAGGGTTAAGGTTGGGTTAGGGTTAGGATTAGGGTTAGGGTACGACTTAGGGCTAGGGTTAGGGCTAGGGTTAGGGTTAGGGTTTAGGGTTATGGTTAGGGTTAGGGGTTAGGGGTTAGGGGTTAGGCTTAGGGTTATCGTTACGGTTAGGGGTAGGGTTAGGGGTTAGGGTTAGGGTTAGGCTAAGTGGTTAGGGTTAGGGCTAGGGTTAGGGTTAGGGTTAGGGTTACGGCTAGGGTTAGGGTTAGGGTTAGGTTAGGCTTAGGGTTAGGAGTTAGGGTTAGGGTTTCTATTAGGTTAGTTTTAAGGGCTAAGGTTAGTTTTAGGGTTAAGGTTGGGTTAGGGTTAGGATTAGGGTTAGGGTACGACTTAGGGCTAGGGTTAGGGCTAGGGTTAGGGTTAGGGTTAGGGTTAGGGTTTAGGGTTATGGTTAGGGTTAGGGGTTAGGGGTTAGGGGTTAGGCTTAGGGTTAGCGTTACGGTTAGGGGTTAGGGGTTAGGGTTAGGGCTAAGGTTAGGGTTAGGGTTAGGGTTAGGGTTAGGGCTAGGGTTAGGGTTAGGGTTAGGGTTACGGCTAGGGTTAGGGTTAGGGTTAGGTTAGGCTTAGGGTTAGGAGTTAGGGTTAGGGTTTCTATTAGGTTAGTTTTAAGGGCTAAGGTTAGTTTTAGGCTTAAGGTTGGGTTAGGGTTAGGATTAGGGTTAGGGTACGACTTAGGGCTAGGGTTAGGGCTAGGGTTAGGGTTAGGGTTTAGGGTTATGGTTAGGGTTAGGGGTTAGGGGTTAGGGGTTAGGCTTAGGGTTAGCGTTACGGTTAGGGGTTAGGGGTTAGGGTTAGGGCTAAGGTTAGGGTTAGGGTTAGGGCTAAGGTTAGGGTTAGGGTTAGGGTTAGGGTTACGGCTAGGGTTAGGGTTAGGGTTACGGCTAGGGTTAGGGTTAGGGTTAGGTTAGGCTTAGGGTTAGGAGTTAGGGTTAGGGTTTCTATTAGGTTAGTTTTAAGGGCTAAGGTTAGTTTTAGGGTTAAGGTTGGGTTAGGGTTAGGATTAGGGTTAGGGTACGACTTAGGGCTAGGGTTAGGGCTAGGGTTAGGGTTAGGGTTAGGGTTAGGGTTTAGGGTTATGGTTAGGGTTAGGGGTTAGGGGTTAGGGGTTAGGCTTAGGGTTAGCGTTACGGTTAGGGGTTAGGGGTTAGGGTTAGGGCTAAGGTTAGGGTTAGGGTTAGGGTTAGGGTTAGGGCTAGGGTTAGGGTTAGGGTTAGGGTTACGGCTAGGGTTAGGGTTAGGGTTAGGTTAGGCTTAGGGTTAGGAGTTAGGGTTAGGGTTTCTATTAGGTTAGTTTTAAGGGCTAAGGTTAGTTTTAGGGTTAAGGTTGGGTTAGGGTTAGGATTAGGGTTAGGGTACGACTTAGGGCTAGGGTTAGGGCTAGGGTTAGGGTTAGGGTTAGGGTTAGGGTTTAGGGTTATGGTTAGGGTTAGGGGTTAGGGGTTAGGGGTTAGGCTTAGGGTTAGCGTTACGGTTAGGGGTTAGGGGTTAGGGTTAGGGCTAAGGTTAGGGTTAGGGTTAGGGTTAGGGTTAGGGCTAGGGTTAGGGTTAGGGTTAGGGTTACGGCTAGGGTTAGGGTTAGGGTTAGGTTAGGCTTAGGGTTAGGAGTTAGGGTTAGGGTTTCTATTAGGTTAGTTTTAAGGGCTAAGGTTAGTTTTAGGGTTAAGGTTGGGTTAGGGTTAGGATTAGGGTTAGGGTACGACTTAGGGCTAGGGTTAGGGCTAGGGTTAGGGTTAGGGTTAGGGTTAGGGTTTAGGGTTATGGTTAGGGTTAGGGGTTAGGGGTTAGGGGTTAGGCTTAGGGTTAGCGTTACGGTTAGGGGTTAGGGGTTAGGGTTAGGGCTAAGGTTAGGGTTAGGGTTAGGGTTAGGGTTAGGGCTAGGGTTAGGGTTAGGGTTAGGGTTACGGCTAGGGTTAGGGTTAGGGTTAGGTTAGGCTTAGGGTTAGGAGTTAGGGTTAGGGTTTCTATTAGGTTAGTTTTAAGGGCTAAGGTTAGTTTTAGGGTTAAGGTTGGGTTAGGGTTAGGATTAGGGTTAGGGTACGACTTAGGGCTAGGGTTAGGGCTAGGGTTAGGGTTAGGGTTAGGGTTAGGGTTTAGGGTTATGGTTAGGGTTAGGGGTTAGGGGTTAGGGGTTAGGCTTAGGGTTAGCGTTACGGTTAGGGGTTAGGGGTTAGGGTTAGGGCTAAGGTTAGGGTTAGGGTTAGGGTTAGGGTTAGGGCTAGGGTTAGGGTTAGGGTTAGGGTTAGGGTTTAGGGTTATGGTTAGGGTTAGGGGTTAGGGGTTAGGGGTTAGGCTTAGGGTTAGCGTTTCGGTTAGGGGTTAGGGGTTAGGGTTAGGGCTAAGGTTAGGGTTAGGGTTAGGGTTAGGGTTAGGGCTAGGGTTAGGGTTAGGGTTAGGGTTACGGCTAGGGTTAGGGTTAGGGTTAGGTTAGGCTTAGGGTTAGGAGTTAGGGTTAGGGTTTCTATTAGGTTAGTTTTAAGGGCTAAGGTTAGTTTTAGGGTTAAGGTTGGGTTAGGGTTAGGATTAGGGTTAGGGTACGACTTAGGGCTAGGGTTAGGGCTAGGGTTAGGGTTAGGGTTAGGGTTAGGGTTTAGGGTTATGGTTAGGGTTAGGGGTTAGGGGTTAGGGGTTAGGCTTAGGGTTAGCGTTAAGGTTAGGGGTTAGGGGTTAGGGTTAGGGCTAAGGTTAGGGTTAGGGTTAGGGTTAGGGTTAGGGCTAGGGTTAGGGTTAGGGTTAGGGTTACGGCTAGGGTTAGGGTTAGGGTTAGGTTAGGCTTAGGGTTAGGAGTTAGGGTTAGGGTTTCTATTAGGTTAGTTTTAAGGGCTAAGGTTAGTTTTAGGGTTAAGGTTGGGTTAGGGTTAGGATTAGGGTTAGGGTACGACTTAGGGCTAGGGTTAGGGCTAGGGTTAGGGTTAGGGTTAGGGTTAGGGTTTAGGGTTATGGTTAGGGTTAGGGGTTAGGGGTTAGGGGTTAGGCTTAGGGTTAGCGTTACGGTTAGGGGTTAGGGGTTAGGGTTAGGGCTAAGGTTAGGGTTAGGGTTAGGGTTAGGGTTAGGGCTAGGGTTAGGGTTAGGGTTAGGGTTACGGCTAGGGTTAGGGTTAGGGTTAGGTTAGGCTTAGGGTTAGGAGTTAGGGTTAGGGTTTCTATTAGGTTAGTTTTAAGGGCTAAGGTTAGTTTTAGGGTTAAGGTTGGGTTAGGGTTAGGATTAGGGTTAGGGTACGACTTAGGGCTAGGGTTAGGGCTAGGGTTAGGGTTAGGGTTAGGGTTAGGGTTTAGGGTTATGGTTAGGGTTAGGGGTTAGGGGTTAGGGGCTAGGCTTAGGGTTAGCGTTACGGTTAGGGGTTAGGGGTTAGGGTTAGGGCTAAGGTTAGGTTTAGGGTTAGGGTTAGGGTTAGGGCTAGGGTTAGGGTTAGGGTTAGGGTTACGGCTAGGGTTAGGGTTAGGGTTAGGTTAGGCTTAGGGTTAGGAGTTAGGGTTAGGGTTTCTATTAGGTTAGTTTTAAGGGCTAAGGTTAGTTTTAGGGTTAAGGTTGGGTTAGGGTTAGGATTAGGGTTAGGGTACGACTTAGGGCTAGGGTTAGGGCTAGGGTTAGGGTTAGGGTTAGGGTTAGGGTTTAGGGTTATGGTTAGGGTTAGGGGTTAGGGGTTAGGGGTTAGGCTTAGGGTTAGCGTTACGGTTAGGGGTTAGGGGTTAGGGTTAGGGCTAAGGTTAGGGTTAGGGTTAGGGTTAGGGTTAGGGCTAGGGTTAGGGTTAGGGTTAGGGTTACGGCTAGGGTTAGGGTTAGGGTTAGGTTAGGCTTAGGGTTAGGAGTTAGGGTTAGGGTTTCTATTAGGTTAGTTTTAAGGGCTAAGGTTAGTTTTAGGGTTAAGGTTGGGTTAGGGTTAGGATTAGGGTTAGGGTACGACTTAGGGCTAGGGTTAGGGCTAGGGTTAGGGTTAGGGTTAGGGTTAGGGTTTAGGGTTATGGTTAGGGTTAGGGGTTAGGGGTTAGGGGTTAGGCTTAGGGTTAGCGTTACGGTTAGGGGTTAGGGGTTAGGGTTAGGGCTAAGGTTAGGGTTAGGGTTAGGGTTAGGGTTAGGGCTAGGGTTAGGGTTAGGGTTAGGGTTACGGCTAGGGTTAGGGTTAGGGTTAGGTTAGGCTTAGGGTTAGGAGTTAGGGTTAGGGTTTCTATTAGGTTAGTTTTAAGGGCTAAGGTTAGTTTTAGGGTTAAGGTTGGGTTAGGGTTAGGATTAGGGTTAGGGTACGACTTAGGGCTAGGGTTAGGGCTAGGGTTAGGGTTAGGGTTAGGGTTAGGGTTTAGGGTTATGGTTAGGGTTAGGGGTTAGGGGTTAGGGGTTAGGCTTAGGGTTAGCGTTTCGGTTAGGGGTTAGGGGTTAGGGTTAGGGCTAAGGTTAGGGTTAGGGTTAGGGTTAGGGTTAGGGCTAGGGTTAGGGTTAGGGTTAGGGTTACGGCTAGGGTTAGGGTTAGGGTTAGGTTAGGCTTAGGGTTAGGAGTTAGGGTTAGGGTTTCTATTAGGTTAGTTTTAAGGGCTAAGGTTAGTTTTAGGGTTAAGGTTGGGTTAGGGTTAGGATTAGGGTTAGGGTACGACTTAGGGCTAGGGTTAGGGCTAGGGTTAGGGTTAGGGTTAGGGTTAGGGTTTAGGGTTATGGTTAGGGTTAGGGGTTAGGGGTTAGGGGTTAGGCTTAGGGTTAGCGTTACGGTTAGGGGTTAGGGGTTAGGGTTAGGGCTAAGGTTAGGGTTAGGGTTAGGGTTAGGGTTAGGGCTAGGGTTAGGGTTAGGGTTAGGGTTACGGCTAGGGTTAGGGTTAGGGTTAGGTTAGGCTTAGGGTTAGGAGTTAGGGTTAGGGTTTCTATTAGGTTAGTTTTAAGGGCTAAGGTTAGTTTTAGGGTTAAGGTTGGGTTAGGGTTAGGATTAGGGTTAGGGTACGACTTAGGGCTAGGGTTAGGGCTAGGGTTAGGGTTAGGGTTAGGGTTAGGGTTTAGGGTTATGGTTAGGGTTAGGGGTTAGGGGTTAGGGGTTAGGCTTAGGGTTAGCGTTACGGTTAGGGGTTAGGGGTTAGGGTTAGGGCTAAGGTTAGGGTTAGGGTTAGGGTTAGGGTTAGGGCTAGGGTTAGGGTTAGGGTTAGGGTTACGGCTAGGGTTAGGGTTAGGGTTAGGTTAGGCTTAGGGTTAGGAGTTAGGGTTAGGGTTTCTATTAGGTTAGTTTTAAGGGCTAAGGTTAGTTTTAGGGTTAAGGTTGGGTTAGGGTTAGGATTAGGGTTAGGGTACGACTTAGGGCTAGGGTTAGGGCTAGGGTTAGGGTTAGGGTTAGGGTTAGGGTTTAGGGTTATGGTTAGGGTTAGGGGTTAGGGGTTAGGGGTTAGGCTTAGGGTTAGCGTTACGGTTAGGGGTTAGGGGTTAGGGTTAAGGCTAAGGTTAGGGTTAGGGTTAGGGTTAGGGTTAGGGCTAGGGTTAGGGTTAGGGTTAGGGTTACGGCTAGGGTTAGGCTTAGGGTTAGGAGTTAGGGTTAGGGTTTCTATTAGGTTAGTTTTAAGGGCTAAGGTTAGTTTTAGGGTTAAGGTTGGGTTAGGGTTAGGATTAGGGTTAGGGTACGACTTAGGGCTAGGGTTAGGGCTAGGGTTAGGGTTAGGGTTAGGGTTAGGGTTAGGGTTTAGGGTTATGGTTAGGGTTAGGGGTTAGGGGTTAGGGGTTAGGCTTAGGGTTAGCGTTACGGTTAGGGGTTAGGGGTTAGGGTTAGGGCTAAGGTTAGGGTTAGGGTTAGGGTTAGGGTTAGGGCTAGGGTTAGGGTTAGGGTTAGGGTTACGGCTAGGGTTAGGGTTAGGGTTAGGTTAGGCTTAGGGTTAGGAGTTAGGGTTAGGGTTTCTATTAGGTTAGTTTTAAGGGCTAAGGTTAGTTTTAGGGTTAAGGTTGGGTTAGGGTTAGGATTAGGGTTAGGGTACGACTTAGGGCTAGGGTTAGGGCTAGGGTTAGGGTTAGGGTTAGGGTTAGGGTTTAGGGTTATGGTTAGGGTTAGGGGTTAGGGGTTAGGGGTTAGGCTTAGGGTTAGCGTTACGGTTAGGGGTTAGGGGTTAGGGTTAGGGCTAAGGTTAGGGTTAGGGTTAGGGTTAGGGTTAGGGCTAGGGTTAGGGTTAGGGTTAGGGTTACGGCTAGGGTTAGGGTTAGGGTTAGGTTAGGCTTAGGGTTAGGAGTTAGGGTTAGGGTTTCTATTAGGTTAGTTTTAAGGGCTAAGGTTAGTTTTAGGGTTAAGGTTGGGTTAGGGTTAGGATTAGGGTTAGGGTACGACTTAGGGCTAGGGTTAGGGCTAGGGTTAGGGTTAGGGTTAGGGTTAGGGTTTAGGGTTATGGTTAGGGTTAGGGGTTAGGGGTTAGGGGTTAGGCTTAGGGTTAGCGTTACGGTTAGGGGTTAGGGGTTAGGGTTAGGGCTAAGGTTAGGGTTAGGGTTAGGGTTAGGGTTAGGGCTAGGGTTAGGGTTAGGGTTAGGGTTACGGCTAGGGTTAGGGTTAGGGTTAGGTTAGGCTTAGGGTTAGGAGTTAGGGTTAGGGTTTCTATTAGGTTAGTTTTAAGGGCTAAGGTTAGTTTTAGGGTTAAGGTTGGGTTAGGGTTAGGATTAGGGTTAGGGTACGACTTAGGGCTAGGGTTAGGGCTAGGGTTAGGGTTAGGGTTAGGGTTAGGGTTTAGGGTTATGGTTAGGGTTAGGGGTTAGGGGTTAGGGGTTAGGCTTAGGGTTAGCGTTACGGTTAGGGGTTAGGGGTTAGGGTTAGGGCTAAGGTTAGGGTTAGGGTTAGGGTTAGGGTTAGGGCTAGGGTTAGGGTTAGGGTTAGGGTTACGGCTAGGGTTAGGGTTAGGGTTAGGTTAGGCTTAGGGTTAGGAGTTAGGGTTAGGGTTTCTATTAGGTTAGTTTTAAGGGCTAAGGTTAGTTTTAGGGTTAAGGTTGGGTTAGGGTTAGGATTAGGGTTAGGGTACGACTTAGGGCTAGGGTTAGGGCTAGGGTTAGGGTTAGGGTTAGGGTTAGGGTTTAGGGTTATGGTTAGGGTTAGGGGTTAGGGGTTAGGGGTTAGGCTTAGGGTTAGCGTTACGGTTAGGGGTTAGGGGTTAGGGTTAGGGCTAAGGTTAGGGTTAGGGTTAGGGTTAGGGTTAGGGCTAGGGTTAGGGTTAGGGTTAGGGTTACGGCTAGGGTTAGGGTTAGGGTTAGGTTAGGCTTAGGGTTAGGAGTTAGGGTTAGGGTTTCTATTAGGTTAGTTTTAAGGGCTAAGGTTAGTTTTAGGGTTAAGGTTGGGTTAGGGTTAGGATTAGGGTTAGGGTACGACTTAGGGCTAGGGTTAGGGCTAGGGTTAGGGTTAGGGTTAGGGTTAGGGTTTAGGGTTATGGTTAGGGTTAGGGGTTAGGGGTTAGGGGTTAGGCTTAGGGTTAGCGTTACGGTTAGGGGTTAGGGGTTAGGGTTAGGGCTAAGGTTAGGGTTAGGGTTAGGGTTAGGGTTAGGGCTAGGGTTAGGGTTAGGGTTAGGGTTACGGCTAGGGTTAGGGTTAGGGTTAGGTTAGGCTTAGGGTTAGGAGTTAGGGTTAGGGTTTCTATTAGGTTAGTTTTAAGGGCTAAGGTTAGTTGTAGGGTTAAGGTTGGGTTAGGGTTAGGATTAGGGTTAGGGTACGACTTAGGGCTAGGGTTAGGGCTAGGGTTAGGGTTAGGGTTAGGGTTAGGGTTTAGGGTTATGGTTAGGGTTAGGGGTTAGGGGTTAGGGGTTAGGCTTAGGGTTAGCGTTACGGTTAGGGGTTAGGGGTTAGGGTTAGGGCTAAGGTTAGGGTTAGGGTTAGGGTTAGGGTTAGGGCTAGGGTTAGGGTTAGGGTTAGGGTTACGGCTAGGGTTAGGGTTAGGGTTAGGTTAGGCTTAGGGTTAGGAGTTAGGGTTAGGGTTTCTATTAGGTTAGTTTTAAGGGCTAAGGTTAGTTTTAGGGTTAAGGTTGGGTTAGGGTTAGGATTAGGGTTAGGGTACGACTTAGGGCTAGGGTTAGGGCTAGGGTTAGGGTTAGGGTTAGGGTTAGGGTTTAGGGTTATGGTTAGGGTTAGGGGTTAGGGGTTAGGGGTTAGGCTTAGGGTTAGCGTTACGGTTAGGGGTTAGGGGTTAGGGTTAGGGCTAAGGTTAGGGTTAGGGTTAGGGTTAGGGTTAGGGCTAGGGTTAGGGTTAGGGTTAGGGTTACGGCTAGGGTTAGGGTTAGGGTTAGGTTAGGCTTAGGGTTAGGAGTTAGGGTTAGGGTTTCTATTAGGTTAGTTTTAAGGGCTAAGGTTAGTTTTAGGGTTAAGGTTGGGTTAGGGTTAGGATTAGGGTTAGGGTACGACTTAGGGCTAGGGTTAGGGCTAGGGTTAGGGTTAGGGTTAGGGTTAGGGTTTAGGGTTATGGTTAGGGTTAGGGGTTAGGGGTTAGGGGTTAGGCTTAGGGTTAGCGTTACGGTTAGGGGTTAGGGGTTAGGGTTAGGGCTAAGGTTAGGGTTAGGGTTAGGGTTAGGGTTAGGGCTAGGGTTAGGGTTAGGGTTAGGGTTACGGCTAGGGTTAGGGTTAGGGTTAGGTTAGGCTTAGGGTTAGGAGTTAGGGTTAGGGTTTCTATTAGGTTAGTTTTAAGGGCTAAGGTTAGTTTTAGGGTTAAGGTTGGGTTAGGGTTAGGATTAGGGTTAGGGTACGACTTAGGGCTAGGGTTAGGGCTAGGGTTAGGGTTAGGGTTAGGGTTAGGGTTTAGGGTTATGGTTAGGGTTAGGGGTTAGGGGTTAGGGGTTAGGCTTAGGGTTAGCGTTACGGTTAGGGGTTAGGGGTTAGGGTTAGGGCTAAGGTTAGGGTTAGGGTTAGGGTTAGGGCTAGGGTTAGGGTTAGGGTTAGGGTTACGGCTAGGGTTAGGGTTAGGGTTAGGTTAGGCTTAGGGTTAGGAGTTAGGGTTAGGGTTTCTATTAGGTTAGTTTTAAGGGCTAAGGTTAGTTTTAGGGTTAAGGTTGGGTTAGGGTTAGGATTAGGGTTAGGGTACGACTTAGGGCTAGGGTTAGGGCTAGGGTTAGGGTTAGGGTTAGGGTTAGGGTTTAGGGTTATGGTTAGGGTTAGGGGTTAGGGGTTAGGGGTTAGGCTTAGGGTTAGCGTTACGGTTAGGGGTTAGGGGTTAGGGTTAGGGCTAAGGTTAGGGTTAGGGTTAGGGTTAGGGTTAGGGCTAGGGTTAGGGTTAGGGTTAGGGTTACGGCTAGGGTTAGGGTTAGGGTTAGGTTAGGCTTAGGGTTAGGAGTTAGGGTTAGGGTTTCTATTAGGTTAGTTTTATGGCTAAGGTTAGTTTTAGGGTTAAGGTTGGGTTAGGGTTAGGATTAGGGTTAGGGTACGACTTAGGGCTAGGGTTAGGGCTAGGGTTAGGGTTAGGGTTAGGGTTAGGTTTTAGGGTTATGGTTAGGGTTAGGGGTTAGGGGTTAGGGGTTAGGCTTAGGGTTAGTGTTACGGTCAGGGGTTAGGGGTTAGGGTTAGGGCTAAGGTTAGGGTTAGGGTTAGGGTTAGGGTTAGGGCTAGGGTTAGGGTTAGGGTTAGGGTTACGGCTAGGGTTAGGGTTAGGGTTAGGTTAGGCTTAGGGTTAGGAGTTAGGGTTAGGGTTTCTATTAGGTTAGTTTTAAGGGCTAAGGATAGTTTTAGGGTTAAGGTTGGGTTAGGGTTAGGATTAGGGTTAGGGTACGACTTAGGGCTAGGGTTAGGGCTAAGGTTAGGGTTAGGGTTAGGGTTTAGGGTTATGGTTAGGGTTAGGGGTTAGGGGTTAGGGGTTAGGCTTAGGGTTAGCGTTACGGTTAGGGGTTAGGGGTTAGGGTTAGGGCTAAGGTTAGGGTTAGGGTTAGGGTTAGGGTTAGGGCTAGGGTTAGGGTTAGGGTTAGGGTTACGGCTAGGGTTAGGGTTAGGGTTAGGTTAGGCTTAGGGTTAGGAGTTAGGGTTAGGGTTTCTATTAGGTTAGTTTTAAGGGCTAAGGTTAGTTTTAGGGTTAAGGTTGGGTTAGGGTTAGGATTAGGGTTAGGGTACGACTTAGGGCTAGGGTTAGGGCTAAGGTTAGGGTTAGGGTTAGGGTTAGGGTTTAGGGTTATGGTTAGGGTTAGGGGTTAGGGGTTAGGGGTTAGGCTTAGGGTTAGCGTTACGGTTAGGGGTTAGGGGTTAGGGTTAGTGCTAAGGTTAGGGTTAGGGTTAGGGTTAGGGTTAGGGCTAGGGTTAGGGTTAGGGTTAGGGTTACGGCTAGGGTTAGGGTTAGGGTTAGGTTAGGCTTAGGGTTAGGAGTTAGGGTTAGGGTTTCTATTAGGTTAGTTTTAAGGGCTAAGGTTACTTTTAGGGTTAAGGTTGGGTTAGGGTTAGGATTAGGGTTAGGGTACGACTTAGGGCTAGGGTTAGGGCTAGGGTTAGGGTTAGGGTTAGGGTTAGGGTTTAGGGTTATGGTTAGGGTTAGGGGTTAGGGGTTAGGGGTTAGGCTTAGGGTTAGCGTTACGGTTAGGGGTTAGGGGTTAGGGTTAGGGCTAAGGTTAGGGTTAGGGTTAGGGTTAGGGCTAGGGTTAGGGTTAGGGTTAGGGTTACGGCTAGGGTTAGGGTTAGGGTTAGGTTAGGCTTAGGGTTAGGAGTTAGGGTTAGGGTTTCTATTAGGTTAGTTTTAAGGGCTAAGGTTAGTTTTAGGGTTAAGGTTGGGTTAGGGTTAGGATTAGGGTTAGGGTACGACTTAGGGCTAGGGTTAGGGCTAGGGTTAGGGTTAGGGTTAGGGTTAGGGTTTAGGGTTATGGTTAGGGTTAGGGGATAGGGGTTAGGGGTTAGGCTTAGGGTTAGCTTTACGGTTAGGGGTTAGGGGTTAGGGTTAGGGCTAAGGTTAGGGTTAGGGTTAGGGTTAGGGTTAGGGCTAGGGTTAGGGTTAGGGTTAGGGTTACGGCTAGGGTTAGGGTTAGGGTTAGGTTAGGCTTAGGGTTAGGAGTTAGGGTTAGGGTTTCTATTAGGTTAGTTTTAAGGGCTAAGGTTAGTTTTAGGGTTAAGGTTGGGTTAGGGTTAGGATTAGGGTTAGGGTACGACTTAGGGCTAGGGTTAGGGCTAGGGTTAGGGTTAGGGTTAGGGTTAGGGTTTAGGGTTATGGTTAGGGTTAGGGGTTAGGGGTTAGGGGTTAGGCTTAGGGTTAGCGTTACGGTTAGGGGTTAGGGGTTAGGGTTAGGGCTAAGGTTAGGGTTAGGGTTAGGGTTAGGGTTAGGGCTAGGGTTAGGGTTAGGGTTAGGGTTACGGCTAGGGTTAGGGTTAGGGTTAGGTTAGGCTTAGGGTTAGGAGTTAGGGTTAGGGTTTCTATTAGGTTAGTTTTAAGGGCTAAGGTTAGTTTTAGGGTTAAGGTTGGGTTAGGGTTAGGATTAGGGTTAGGGTACGACTTAGGGCTAGGGTTAGGGCTAGGGTTAGGGTTAGGGTTAGGGTTAGGGTTTAGGGTTATGGTTAGGGTTAGGGGTTAGGGGTTAGGGGTTAGGTTTAGGGTTAGCGTTACGGTCAGGGGTTAGGGGTTAGGGTTAGGGCTAAGGTTAGGGTTAGGGTTAGGGTTAGGGTTAGGGCTAGGGTTAGGGTTAGGGTTAGGGTTACGGCTAGGGTTAGGGTTAGGGTTAGGTTAGGCTTAGGGTTAGGAGTTAGGGTTAGGGTTTCTATTAGGTTAGTTTTAAGGGCTAAGGTTAGTTTTAGGGTTAAGGTTGGGTTAGGTTTAGGATTAGGGTTAGGGTACGACTTAGGGCTAGGGTTAGGGCTAGGGTTAGGGTTAGGGTTAGGGTTAGGGTTTAGGGTTATGGTTAGGGTTAGGGGTTAGGGGTTAGGGGTTAGGCTTAGGGTTAGCGTTACGGTCAGGGGTTAGGGGTTAGGGTTAGGGCTAAGGTTAGGGTTAGGGTTAGGGTTAGGGCTAGGGTTAGGGTTAGGGTTAGGGTTACGGCTAGGGTTAGGGTCAGGGTTAGGTTAGGCTTAGGGTTAGGAGTTAGGGTTAGGGTTTCTATTAGGTTAGTTTTAAGGGCTAAGGTTAGTTTTAAGGTTAAGGTTGGGTTAGGGTTAGGATTAGGGTTAGGGTACGACTTAGGGCTAGGGTTAGGGCTAGGGTTAGGGTTAGGGTTAGGGTTAGGGTTTAGGGTTATGGTTAGGGTTAGGGGTTAGGGGTTAGGGGTTAGGCTTAGGGTTAGCGTTACGGTCAGGGGTTAGGGGTTAGGGTTAGGGCTAAGGTTAGGGTTAGGGTTAGGGTTAGGGTTAGGGCTAGGGTTAGGGTTAGGGTTAGGGTTACGGCTAGGGTTAGGGTTAGGGTTAGGTTAGGCTTAGGGTTAGGAGTTAGGGTTAGGGTTTCTATTAGGTTAGTTTTAAGGGCTAAGGTTAGTTTTAGGGTTAAGGTTGGGTTAGGGTTAGGATTAGGGTTAGGGTACGACTTAGGGCTAGGGTTAGGGCTAGGGTTAGGGTTAGGGTTAGGGTTAGGGTTTAGGGTTATGGTTAGGGTTAGGGGTTAGGGGTTAGGGGTTAGGCTTAGGGTTAGCGTTACGGTTAGGGGTTAGGGGTTAGGGTTAGGGCTAAGGTTAGGGTTAGGGTTAGGGTTAGGGTTAGGGCTAGGGTTAGGGTTAGGGTTAGGGTTACGGCTAGGGTTAGGGTTAGGGTTAGGTTAGGCTTAGGGTTAGGAGTTAGGGTTAGGGTTTCTATTAGGTTAGTTTTAAGGGCTAAGGTTAGTTTTAGGGTTAAGGTTGGGTTAGGGTTAGGATTAGGGTTAGGGTACGACTTAGGGCTAGGGTTAGGGCTAGGGTTAGGGTTAGGGTTAGGGTTAGGGTTTAGGGTTATGGTTAGGGTTAGGGGTTAGGGGTTAGGGGTTAGGCTTAGGGTTAGCGTTACGGTTAGGGGTTAGGGGTTAGGGTTAGGGCTAAGGTTAGGGTTAGGGTTAGGGTTAGGGTTAGGGCTAGGGTTAGGGTTAGGGTTAGGGTTACGGCTAGGGTTAGGGTTAGGGTTAGGTTAGGCTTAGGGTTAGGAGTTAGGGTTAGGGTTTCTATTAGGTTAGTTTTAAGGGCTAAGGTTAGTTTTAGGGTTAAGGTTGGGTTAGGGTTAGGATTAGGGTTAGGGTACGACTTAGGGCTAGGGTTAGGGCTAGGGTTAGGGTTAGGGTTAGGGTTAGGGTTTAGGGTTATGGTTAGGGTTAGGGGATAGGGGTTAGGGGTTAGGCTTAGGGTTAGCGTTACGGTTAGGGGTTAGGGGTTAGGGTTAGGGCTAAGGTTAGGGTTAGGGTTAGGGTTAGGGTTAGGGCTAGGGTTAGGGTTAGGGTTACGGCTAGGGTTAGGGTTAGGGTTAGGTTAGGCTTAGGGTTAGGAGTTAGGGTTAGGGTTTCTATTAGGTTAGTTTTAAGGGCTAAGGTTAGTTTTAGGGTTAAGGTTGGGTTAGGGTTAGGATTAGGGTTAGGGTACGACTTAGGGCTAGGGTTAGGGCTAGGGTTAGGGTTAGGGTTAGGGTTAGGGTTTAGGGTTATGGTTAGGGTTAGGGGTTAGGGGTTAGGGGTTAGGCTTAGGGTTAGCGTTACGGTTAGGGGTTAGGGGTTAGGGTTAGGGCTAAGGTTAGGGTTAGGGTTAGGGTTAGGGTTAGGGCTAGGGTTAGGGTTAGGGTTAGGGTTACGGCTAGGGTTAGGGTTAGGGTTAGGTTAGGCTTAGGGTTAGGAGTTAGGGTTAGGGTTTCTATTAGGTTAGTTTTAAGGGCTAAGGTTAGTTTTAGGGTTAAGGTTGGGTTAGGGTTAGGATTAGGGTTAGGGTACGACTTAGGGCTAGGGTTAGGGCTAGGGTTAGGGTTAGGGTTAGGGTTAGGGTTTAGGGTTATGGTTAGGGTTAGGGGTTAGGGGTTAGGGGTTAGGCTTAGGGTTAGCGTTACGGTTAGGGGTTAGGGGTTAGGGTTAGGGCTAAGGTTAGGGTTAGGGTTAGGGTTAGGGTTAGGGCTAGGGTTAGGGTTAGGGTTAGGGTTACGGCTAGGGTTAGGGTTAGGGTTAGGTTAGGCTTAGGGTTAGGAGTTAGGGTTAGGGTTTCTATTAGGTTAGTTTTAAGGGCTAAGGTTAGTTTTAGGGTTAAGGTTGGGTTAGGGTTAGGATTAGGGTTAGGGTACGACTTAGGGCTAGGGTTAGGGCTAGGGTTAGGGTTAGGGTTAGGGTTAGGTTTTAGGGTTATGGTTAGGGTTAGGGGTTAGGGGTTAGGCTTAGGGTTAGCGTTACGGTCAGGGGTTAGGGGTTAGGGTTAGGGCTAAGGTTAGGGTTAGGGTTAGGGTTAGGGTTAGGGCTAGGGTTAGGGTTAGGGTTAGGGTTACGGCTAGGGTTAGGGTTAGGGTTAGGTTAGGCTTAGGGTTAGGAGTTAGGGTTAGGGTTTCTATTAGGTTAGTTTTAAGGGCTAAGGTTAGTTTTAGGGTTAAGGTTGGGTTAGGGTTAGGATTAGGGTTAGGGTACGACTTAGGGCTAGGGTTAGGGCTAGGGTTAGGGTTAGGGTTAGGGTTAGGGTTTAGGGTTATGGTTAGGGTTAGGGGTTAGGGGTTAGGGGTTAGGCTTAGGGTTAGCGTTACGGTTAGGGGTTAGGGGTTAGGGTTAGGGCTAAGGTTAGGGTTAGGGTTAGGGTTAGGGTTAGGGCTAGGGTTAGGGTTAGGGTTAGGGTTACGGCTAGGGTTAGGGTTAGGGTTAGGTTAGGCTTAGGGTTAGGAGTTAGGGTTAGGGTTTCTATTAGGTTAGTTTTAAGGGCTAAGGTTAGTTTTAGGGTTAAGGTTGGGTTAGGGTTAGGATTAGGGTTAGGGTACGACTTAGGGCTAGGGTTAGGGCTAGGGTTAGGGTTAGGGTTAGGGTTTAGGGTTATGGTTAGGGTTAGGGGTTAGGGGTTAGGGGTTAGGCTTAGGGTTAGCGTTACGGTTAGGGGTTAGGGGTTAGGGTTAGGGCTAAGGTTAGGGTTAGGGTTAGGGTTAGGGTTAGGGCTAGGGTTAGGGTTAGGGTTAGGGTTACGGCTAGGGTTAGGGTTAGGGTTAGGTTAGGCTTAGGGTTAGGAGTTAGGGTTAGGGTTTCTATTAGGTTAGTTTTAAGGGCTAAGGTTAGTTTTAGGGTTAAGGTTGGGTTAGGGTTAGGATTAGGGTTAGGGTACGACTTAGGGCTAGGGTTAGGGCTAGGGTTAGGGTTAGGGTTAGGGTTAGGGTTTAGGGTTATGGTTAGGGTTAGGGGATAGGGGTTAGGGGTTAGGCTTAGGGTTAGCGTTACGGTTAGGGGTTAGGGGTTAGGGTTAGGGCTAAGGTTAGGGTTAGGGTTAGGGTTAGGGTTAGGGCTAGGGTTAGGGTTAGGGTTAGGGTTACGGCTAGGGTTAGGGTTAGGGTTAGGTTAGGCTTAGGGTTAGGAGTTAGGGTTAGGGTTTCTATTAGGTTAGTTTTAAGGGCTAAGGTTAGTTTTAGGGTTAAGGTTGGGTTAGGGTTAGGATTAGGGTTAGGGTACGACTTAGGGCTAGGGTTAGGGCTAAGGTTAGGGTTAGGGTTAGGGTTAGGGTTTAGGGTTATGGTTAGGGTTAGGGGTTAGGGGTTAGGGGTTAGGCTTAGGGTTAGCGTTACGGTTAGGGGTTAGGGGTTAGGGTTAGTGCTAAGGTTAGGGTTAGGGTTAGGGTTAGGGTTAGGGCTAGGGTTAGGGTTAGGGTTAGGGTTACGGCTAGGGTTAGGGTTAGGGTTAGGTTAGGCTTAGGGTTAGGAGTTAGGGTTAGGGTTTCTATTAGGTTAGTTTTAAGGGCTAAGGTTACTTTTAGGGTTAAGGTTGGGTTAGGGTTAGGATTAGGGTTAGGGTACGACTTAGGGCTAGGGTTAGGGCTAGGGTTAGGGTTAGGGTTAGGGTTAGGGTTTAGGGTTATGGTTAGGGTTAGGGGTTAGGGGTTAGGGGTTAGGCTTAGGGTTAGCGTTACGGTTAGGGGTTAGGGGTTAGGGTTAGGGCTAAGGTTAGGGTTAGGGTTAGGGTTAGGGCTAGGGTTAGGGTTAGGGTTAGGGTTACGGCTAGGGTTAGGGTTAGGGTTAGGTTAGGCTTAGGGTTAGGAGTTAGGGTTAGGGTTTCTATTAGGTTAGTTTTAAGGGCTAAGGTTAGTTTTAGGGTTAAGGTTGGGTTAGGGTTAGGATTAGGGTTAGGGTACGACTTAGGGCTAGGGTTAGGGCTAGGGTTAGGGTTAGGGTTAGGGTTAGGGTTTAGGGTTATGGTTAGGGTTAGGGGATAGGGGTTAGGGGTTAGGCTTAGGGTTAGCTTTACGGTTAGGGGTTAGGGGTTAGGGTTAGGGCTAAGGTTAGGGTTAGGGTTAGGGTTAGGGTTAGGGCTAGGGTTAGGGTTAGGGTTAGGGTTACGGCTAGGGTTAGGGTTAGGGTTAGGTTAGGCTTAGGGTTAGGAGTTAGGGTTAGGGTTTCTATTAGGTTAGTTTTAAGGGCTAAGGTTAGTTTTAGGGTTAAGGTTGGGTTAGGGTTAGGATTAGGGTTAGGGTACGACTTAGGGCTAGGGTTAGGGCTAGGGTTAGGGTTAGGGTTAGGGTTAGGGTTTAGGGTTATGGTTAGGGTTAGGGGTTAGGGGTTAGGGGTTAGGCTTAGGGTTAGCGTTACGGTTAGGGGTTAGGGGTTAGGGTTAGGGCTAAGGTTAGGGTTAGGGTTAGGGTTAGGGTTAGGGCTAGGGTTAGGGTTAGGGTTAGGGTTACGGCTAGGGTTAGGGTTAGGGTTAGGTTAGGCTTAGGGTTAGGAGTTAGGGTTAGGGTTTCTATTAGGTTAGTTTTAAGGGCTAAGGTTAGTTTTAGGGTTAAGGTTGGGTTAGGGTTAGGATTAGGGTTAGGGTACGACTTAGGGCTAGGGTTAGGGCTAGGGTTAGGGTTAGGGTTAGGGTTAGGGTTTAGGGTTATGGTTAGGGTTAGGGGTTAGGGGTTAGGGGTTAGGTTTAGGGTTAGCGTTACGGTCAGGGGTTAGGGGTTAGGGTTAGGGCTAAGGTTAGGGTTAGGGTTAGGGTTAGGGTTAGGGCTAGGGTTAGGGTTAGGGTTAGGGTTACGGCTAGGGTTAGGGTTAGGGTTAGGTTAGGCTTAGGGTTAGGAGTTAGGGTTAGGGTTTCTATTAGGTTAGTTTTAAGGGCTAAGGTTAGTTTTAGGGTTAAGGTTGGGTTAGGTTTAGGATTAGGGTTAGGGTACGACTTAGGGCTAGGGTTAGGGCTAGGGTTAGGGTTAGGGTTAGGGTTAGGGTTTAGGGTTATGGTTAGGGTTAGGGGTTAGGGGTTAGGGGTTAGGCTTAGGGTTAGCGTTACGGTCAGGGGTTAGGGGTTAGGGTTAGGGCTAAGGTTAGGGTTAGGGTTAGGGTTAGGGCTAGGGTTAGGGTTAGGGTTAGGGTTACGGCTAGGGTTAGGGTCAGGGTTAGGTTAGGCTTAGGGTTAGGAGTTAGGGTTAGGGTTTCTATTAGGTTAGTTTTAAGGGCTAAGGTTAGTTTTAAGGTTAAGGTTGGGTTAGGGTTAGGATTAGGGTTAGGGTACGACTTAGGGCTAGGGTTAGGGCTAGGGTTAGGGTTAGGGTTAGGGTTAGGGTTTAGGGTTATGGTTAGGGTTAGGGGTTAGGGGTTAGGGGTTAGGCTTAGGGTTAGCGTTACGGTCAGGGGTTAGGGGTTAGGGTTAGGGCTAAGGTTAGGGTTAGGGTTAGGGTTAGGGTTAGGGCTAGGGTTAGGGTTAGGGTTAGGGTTACGGCTAGGGTTAGGGTTAGGGTTAGGTTAGGCTTAGGGTTAGGAGTTAGGGTTAGGGTTTCTATTAGGTTAGTTTTAAGGGCTAAGGTTAGTTTTAGGGTTAAGGTTGGGTTAGGGTTAGGATTAGGGTTAGGGTACGACTTAGGGCTAGGGTTAGGGCTAGGGTTAGGGTTAGGGTTAGGGTTAGGGTTTAGGGTTATGGTTAGGGTTAGGGGTTAGGGGTTAGGGGTTAGGCTTAGGGTTAGCGTTACGGTTAGGGGTTAGGGGTTAGGGTTAGGGCTAAGGTTAGGGTTAGGGTTAGGGTTAGGGTTAGGGCTAGGGTTAGGGTTAGGGTTAGGGTTACGGCTAGGGTTAGGGTTAGGGTTAGGTTAGGCTTAGGGTTAGGAGTTAGGGTTAGGGTTTCTATTAGGTTAGTTTTAAGGGCTAAGGTTAGTTTTAGGGTTAAGGTTGGGTTAGGGTTAGGATTAGGGTTAGGGTACGACTTAGGGCTAGGGTTAGGGCTAGGGTTAGGGTTAGGGTTAGGGTTAGGGTTTAGGGTTATGGTTAGGGTTAGGGGTTAGGGGTTAGGGGTTAGGCTTAGGGTTAGCGTTACGGTTAGGGGTTAGGGGTTAGGGTTAGGGCTAAGGTTAGGGTTAGGGTTAGGGTTAGGGTTAGGGCTAGGGTTAGGGTTAGGGTTAGGGTTACGGCTAGGGTTAGGGTTAGGGTTAGGTTAGGCTTAGGGTTAGGAGTTAGGGTTAGGGTTTCTATTAGGTTAGTTTTAAGGGCTAAGGTTAGTTTTAGGGTTAAGGTTGGGTTAGGGTTAGGATTAGGGTTAGGGTACGACTTAGGGCTAGGGTTAGGGCTAGGGTTAGGGTTAGGGTTAGGGTTAGGGTTTAGGGTTATGGTTAGGGTTAGGGGATAGGGGTTAGGGGTTAGGCTTAGGGTTAGCGTTACGGTTAGGGGTTAGGGGTTAGGGTTAGGGCTAAGGTTAGGGTTAGGGTTAGGGTTAGGGTTAGGGCTAGGGTTAGGGTTAGGGTTACGGCTAGGGTTAGGGTTAGGGTTAGGTTAGGCTTAGGGTTAGGAGTTAGGGTTAGGGTTTCTATTAGGTTAGTTTTAAGGGCTAAGGTTAGTTTTAGGGTTAAGGTTGGGTTAGGGTTAGGATTAGGGTTAGGGTACGACTTAGGGCTAGGGTTAGGGCTAGGGTTAGGGTTAGGGTTAGGGTTAGGGTTTAGGGTTATGGTTAGGGTTAGGGGTTAGGGGTTAGGGGTTAGGCTTAGGGTTAGCGTTACGGTTAGGGGTTAGGGGTTAGGGTTAGGGCTAAGGTTAGGGTTAGGGTTAGGGTTAGGGTTAGGGCTAGGGTTAGGGTTAGGGTTAGGGTTACGGCTAGGGTTAGGGTTAGGGTTAGGTTAGGCTTAGGGTTAGGAGTTAGGGTTAGGGTTTCTATTAGGTTAGTTTTAAGGGCTAAGGTTAGTTTTAGGGTTAAGGTTGGGTTAGGGTTAGGATTAGGGTTAGGGTACGACTTAGGGCTAGGGTTAGGGCTAGGGTTAGGGTTAGGGTTAGGGTTAGGGTTTAGGGTTATGGTTAGGGTTAGGGGTTAGGGGTTAGGGGTTAGGCTTAGGGTTAGCGTTACGGTTAGGGGTTAGGGGTTAGGGTTAGGGCTAAGGTTAGGGTTAGGGTTAGGGTTAGGGTTAGGGCTAGGGTTAGGGTTAGGGTTAGGGTTACGGCTAGGGTTAGGGTTAGGGTTAGGTTAGGCTTAGGGTTAGGAGTTAGGGTTAGGGTTTCTATTAGGTTAGTTTTAAGGGCTAAGGTTAGTTTTAGGGTTAAGGTTGGGTTAGGGTTAGGATTAGGGTTAGGGTACGACTTAGGGCTAGGGTTAGGGCTAGGGTTAGGGTTAGGGTTAGGGTTAGGGTTTAGGGTTATGGTTAGGGTTAGGGGTTAGGGGTTAGGCTTAGGGTTAGCGTTACGGTTAGGGGTTAGGGGTTAGGGTTAGGGCTAAGGTTAGGGTTAGGGTTAGGGTTAGGGTTAGGGCTAGGGTTAGGGTTAGGGTTAGGGTTACGGCTAGGGTTAGGGTTAGGGTTAGGTTAGGCTTAGGGTTAGGAGTTAGGGTTAGGGTTTCTATTAGGTTAGTTTTAAGGGCTAAGGTTAGTTTTAGGGTTAAGGTTGGGTTAGGGTTAGGATTAGGGTTAGGGTACGACTTAGGGCTAGGGTTAGGGCTAGGGTTAGGGTTAGGGTTAGGGTTAGGGTTTAGGGTTATGGTTAGGGTTAGGGGTTAGGGGTTAGGGGTTAGGCTTAGGGTTAGCGTTACGGTTAGGGGTTAGGGGTTAGGGTTAGGGCTAAGGTTAGGGTTAGGGTTAGGGTTAGGGTTAGGGCTAGGGTTAGGGTTAGGGTTAGGGTTACGGCTAGGGTTAGGGTTAGGGTTAGGTTAGGCTTAGGGTTAGGAGTTAGGGTTAGGGTTTCTATTAGGTTAGTTTTAAGGGCTAAGGTTAGTTTTAGGGTTAAGGTTGGGTTAGGGTTAGGATTAGGGTTAGGGTACGACTTAGGGCTAGGGTTAGGGCTAGGGTTAGGGTTAGGGTTAGGGTTTAGGGTTATGGTTAGGGTTAGGGGTTAGGGGTTAGGGGTTAGGCTTAGGGTTAGCGTTACGGTTAGGGGTTAGGGGTTAGGGTTAGGGCTAAGGTTAGGGTTAGGGTTAGGGTTAGGGTTAGGGCTAGGGTTAGGGTTAGGGTTAGGGTTACGGCTAGGGTTAGGGTTAGGGTTAGGTTAGGCTTAGGGTTAGGAGTTAGGGTTAGGGTTTCTATTAGGTTAGTTTTAAGGGCTAAGGTTAGTTTTAGGGTTAAGGTTGGGTTAGGGTTAGGATTAGGGTTAGGGTACGACTTAGGGCTAGGGTTAGGGCTAGGGTTAGGGTTAGGGTTAGGGTTAGGGTTTAGGGTTATGGTTAGGGTTAGGGGTTAGGGGTTAGGGGTTAGGCTTAGGGTTAGCGTTACGGTTAGGGGTTAGGGGTTAGGGTTAGGGCTAAGGTTAGGGTTAGGGTTAGGGTTAGGGTTAGGGCTAGGGTTAGGGTTAGGGTTAGGGTTACGGCTAGGGTTAGGGTTAGGGTTAGGTTAGGCTTAGGGTTAGGAGTTAGGGTTAGGGTTTCTATTAGGTTAGTTTTAAGGGCTAAGGTTAGTTTTAGGGTTAAGGTTGGGTTAGGGTTAGGATTAGGGTTAGGGTACGACTTAGGGCTAGGGTTAGGGCTAGGGTTAGGGTTAGGGTTAGGGTTAGGGTTTAGGGTTATGGTTAGGGTTAGGGGTTAGGGGTTAGGGGTTAGGCTTAGGGTTAGCGTTACGGTCAGGCGTTAGGGGTTAGGGTTAGGGCTAAGGTTAGGGTTAGGGTTAGGGTTAGGGTTAGGGCTAGGGTTAGGGTTAGGGTTAGGGTTACGGCTAGGGTTAGGGTTAGGGTTAGGTTAGGCTTAGGGTTAGGAGTTAGGGTT